>NW_026932470.1:287500-526208 GCF_032062105.1 Saccostrea cuccullata | reverse complement strand
TAAAGAATTTGCCTATATATTTCAATGTAAAACTTTGGTCGGCCATTACGGCCCCGCCCTACCCCCAGGGGTCATGATTTGAACAAACTTGAATCTACACTACCTGAGGATGCTTCCATATAAATATGAGCAATCATGGCTTGGCTGTTCTTGAGAAGAAGATTATTAAAGAATTTTCCTATATATTTCAATGTAAAACTTTGGTCGGCCATTGTGGCCCCGCCCTACCCCCGGGGGTCATGATTTGAACAAACTTGAATCTACACTACCTGAGGATGCTTCCATATAAATCTGATCAATCATGGCTTGGCTGTTCTTGAGAAGAAGATTTTTAAAGAATTTTCCTATATATTTCAATGTAAAACTTGGTCGGCCATTGTGGCCCCGCCCTACCCCCGGGGGTCATGATTTGAACAAACTTGAATCTACACTACCTGAGGTTGCTTCCACATAAATATGATCAATTATGGCTTGGCTATTCTTAAGAAGAAGATTTTTAAGAATTCTCCTATATATTTCTATGTAGAACTTTGGTCGGCCATTACAGCCCCGTCCTACCCCCAGGGGTCATGATTTGAACAAACTTGAATCTACACTACCTGAGGATGCTTCCATATAAATATGATCAATAATGGCTTGGCTGTTCTTGAGAAGAAGATTTTTAAAGAATTTTCCTACATATTTCAATGTAAAACTTTGGTCGGCCATTGTGGCCCCGCTTACCCCCGGGGGTCATGATTTGAACAAACTTGAATCTACACTACCTGAGGATGCTTCCATATGAATATGATCAATCATGGCTTGACTGTTCTTGAGAAGAAGATTTTTAAAGAATTTTCCTATTTATTTCTATGTAAAACTTTGGTCGGCCATTGTGGCCCCGCCCTACCCCCGAGGGTCATGATTTGAACAAACTTGAATCTACACTACCTTGGGATGCTTCCATATAAATATAATCAATTATGGCTAGGCTATTCTTGAGAAGAAGATTTTTAAAGAATTTTCCTATATATTTCTATGTAAAACTTTGGTCGGCCATTGTGGCCCCGCCCTACCCCTGGGGCTCATGATTTGAACAAACTTGAATCCCCTTCACCCAAGGATGCTTTTTGGCACGTTTGGTTGAAATTGGCCCAGGCGTTCTTGAGAAGAAGTCGAAAATGTGAAAAGTTTACAGCCAGACAGACAGACGGACAGACAGACGGACGCCGAACAAAATGTGATCAGAAAAGCTCACTTGAGCCTTCGGCTCAGGTGAGCTAAAAAGGTTAAAATTCTAGACCTAAAGGTTTAAATTAAATTTCCTGTTTGCTAACAATTTTGCCCCGTTTTAAATTCGCCCAGTTACAGTTCTGTTTTAAAATTTATACTATGTTCTTTGAATTCGCCCCGTTTAAAATTCGCCCACTTGTCACAAGGGCGAAAATCAAACGGGGGCAAAAATTTCCCTGTATACAGTATTTAACCAACATCTATCAATTTTATCATTTATAACTAGTATGAAGAGATTTTTTTTTATTATTTGTTTTATCTCTATTTTCATCTAATTCTTATTTTTATTACCACAGGTATGGTTATCCAATAACTCACTTTCAAAAGGTGCTTCATGTGTTCTATAACTTGTCCAATTAACTATACCATACCGATTTTATAACCCAGTCGTAGGAGTCTGATTTTAAGTTGCTAAAGCCACAGACACCTCCTTCAAAGTCACAGACTGTATCCCCGGAACCTGTCAAGTTAACATTGTTTTCAATTTTAGATGAACCATTGAGAATAATTAAATCAAATTTAACATTATTTAGTTGATGATTTATACAAAAAACCTAAAATGGAGAAGTTTGAATGCATCTTGAAAGAATATGTTCATTTATACTCTGAAAAAGTTTATTTCAATATTTTTTGCTGATTTTGTGAAGTCATGGCGAAAAAATCTAAAAAAAAAAAGAATTTCAAAGCTCTTTAATAAACAAAGGACAACAATAGTTGTAAGATATCTAACCAACAAGTGTATCACAAAGCCGTCCAGTATATCCAGAAGCACATGCGCAGTTGAAATCACTGGATCCGACGTCAGCACATGTTCCAAAAACACAAGGGGCAGATTTACAGCCTAAATATTGTAACAAAGATATCAATACATGTTCCAAAGACACCATTATAAGACATATACTTAGTTGAAGATTGGTTTGAACGTGTTTTTAATGTATAAAATATTATACAAATGGTTTGAACACAAATGCTAACAACTCAGGGGATTCTCGATCGGTAGTTTTATAGCCTAATTTAGTATTTTACAAATGACATCAAAGCATGTTTCATATACACATCACTTGATTTTAACAAAAGAATACTTTTAAAGTTGTTTCAAGAGCATTTTTACATCGTTGTTAACAATTAAACACTAATTTCTTCTATTCTCATTCAATATTGTTAAACTTTTAAATCCCGATGTAATATGTTTAACCTTCAGACATTTTAGAACAAAAACTTGGAATACATTAATATCAACACTTTTGTCTGAAATTGCATCAATTGCTACCAATGTTATTGTGATTTGAATTAAAGACACGTCTACTCAAAGGTAGTTATAACAAACTACATTTAAGAAAAGCCGAGAAAGTCTACCTTACCTTGATTTTAAATAACAATAAAAGAGATGAAGAAAACATTTACATTATCATTGTCACCATCATGCTATGGTTTTCATTCATGTGTTACATGGAATATTTTTAGGTTACCTGCACCGACAGAGGACACAGACAAAGTGAAACCCTTGCCCGCTTGGACATTAGGAGCAAAGGAGCTGTTAAACATCAGTAACATCATGGACGGGTTCCCGGAGTCTGACGTCACGTAGGTCTCGTGTGAGAACTTTCCACAGCGTCTGGAACACACAGTTTATATGTGATAACAATTTCACAATTTTATTAAAACTGTAGACTGAGTGGAAATAAAATGTGAGCCTCTACAGTTTCTTTGTGGGGAAAGAATGATATAACAATGAACAGATAATTACAGGAAATAAATGAACTCTGGGGAAATCCAAAATTTTAATTTTCAAATAATCTTAAACATGAATACATATCTATGATTTTTTTTACTTTGGTCCGCCCTGTCCAATCAGATTGTACTGGATCTCCAGCCAGTGAGCGCATGCGCCGTCATCAGTTGATAAATCCATCTCGTCTATCTTCATAGCCACATTCTTACCACTAGAAGACTGAATAGTGTGTGAAAAAATAATCATAAATAGAAGACTAAGAATGATTAGAAGAAAAGCTTAAGATATACCTTTTTAGGATATCATACACATGTAATTAATCCATATAAAATATTTCAATTTTTGAATCGTGTTTGCGATAAATTTATTTGATATTCAACGATATGACAAACGTAAAATGAAGGTCTTTCTATTTTAAGCGTTCCTGTTAGCCTGTTTTTTATATATCCCTTATAAAAAAAAGTCTTGATATAATGTTTAAAAGACACCTTTGAATTCTGTAGATTCTAATAAGGTTTGACTAAATTTACTAAAGTCATTTATTCGAGACATTGACATGTAGACAACCAAGCACATCTTTTTTACTCACCTCTTCATTAACCAAACACATCTTTTACCTTTTCTAACCAAACACGTCTTTTTACTCACATGTCTTTTTACTCACCTTCACTAACCTTCACTAATCAAACACGTCTTTTTACTCACCTTAACAAACCAAACACGTCTTTTTACTGAACCCTCACTAACCAAACACGCCTTTTTACTCACCTTCACTAACCTTCACTAACCAAACACGCCTTTTTACTCACCTTCACTAACCTTCACTAACCAAACACGCCTTTTTACTCACCTTCACTAACCTTCACTAACCAAACACGTCTTTTTACTCACGTTTACTAACCAACACGTCTTTTTACTCACCTTCACTAACCTTCACTAACCAAACACGCCTTTTTACTCACCTTTGCTATCCAAACACCTCTTCTTACTCACCTTCATTATCCAAACACATTTTTAACCAACTTCCACTAACCAAACACATCTTTTAGTTATTTTTACTAATCAAACACATCTTTTAGTTATTCTCACTCACCTTCACCAACCAAACACATCGTTTTCCGGTAGGATATGGTCCCCCAGTATTAAAATTAGGTGTAGTTATGGTCTTGGTTTCTCCGTCAGCTAGGGTTATCAAACCTGGACCACATTCTTCAACCAAAAAATTATTTTATTTTGGAGTTACCTCTGAGTTCGAACATAAAATTACGTTAAATAATGATTCATTAATCGATTGTATGTTGTTTTATGTCAATCACTAAGTAATATACCCACACCCCAGCTACTTGGATAGACAGAAATAATATTACCTGGGTCAGTGCCCACTGTCTGACACAGGTCTCCAGTGATACCATACGGACACAGACAGTCACAGGTGTGAATTACAAACCCTCCGTTCTGACACTGCTTAAGGGGATCAGTACCACTCGGGCCCCGACAGGGTCCTAAGAAAGTCAAACAGTAGCATTTAATATAAATAACAAAAATTCATGGATTGGACTTCGTTTGAACAGTTCACCAAAAGACAGCTGGAGATTTTGCACAATAATATGAGTTGGACTGTTGCATATGTTCAATTAAATAAAATGTCCAGGCATTTCTCGATTAAAAGCTTGTTTATCTCTCATCCTTAGTTCTGAATGCTCCAAAAATACACTTAAGTGAGATATTCTTTAAAGCCAGTGCAATATTCATTCATATTACAGATATATACATATAAAAAAAGCTTGTTGAATGGGTTAATGAAATTGATAGAAATTCTTACTGGTACAATCATATGCATCTGTGACATCCTGAATATCATAAAACATGAGTCCAGTGGCTGAATCAGCCAAAAACTCCAGCCGACGGTCATGGAATTTCATAACTGCCTGACCATTTATGGAAAATGACTGGAAAAAAACGCAACAAAAACTAAGGTTTCTATTTGTTTCAAGAAAATATGCGCATAATTTCCCTAAGGATATTGAGAAAGTAAAAGAGATCATCTTTAAATCGATGTTGGCTTACAATCTCCCGATTCAAAGTAAGAAAATTAGGCCGGTAGGTAGGAGAAAATTTGATCAGAAAATTTCACCATACTAAATGACGATTCAGAGGGAGAAGTAGAAGAAAAATATCAATTCCTGGAAGTCGGAAACATTTTGAGTCGGTCTATCTTTAACCAGTCGATCGGGAGAGGGCAAACAATTTTCATAAGAGGGTCTGAATCATAAACTGACCGTTAAACTGTATTGAAGCACAGACTGATAGTCATATGGATTATAATCGAAGGTGTTATGTTTCTGCATATTGTTGTTGTTTTGACCGTTGTCGATATTTGACCAGACCATGGTGACATGATTATCACGATCATTTCTGGATTGTTCATGAAATTGTCCAATAGCATGCGCCATTTCATGGACGGTTGTTGATACCTTAAATATATAAAGCATTGAATAAATGAAGTAAATAACAATATAAAACAATCGTAAAAGCATTACTGAATATATTTTTAAACAATCACGATTACATTAACTGCTGTGAAATAGAAACTTAAGACTTCTTGTGCTACAACATATTCAAAAAGTGTTGTACATGATGAAATCTGTCAATAACGAAAGTAAGCAAGCTTAAAAGTCCATTTAAAGAAAGCAAAACTGGCCTAGGGCCATAAAAGTTAGACGAGCTCACTTTTGGTCTCAGTCTCAATTTTACCAAAGAAATATATAGTGGAAAAGTGAGACTTAGATCAAAAGTGAGCTCGTCTAAGTTTTATGGCCCCCAGGCCTGGAGCAAAGAGACAGTTCTCTAAAAATATAAGAATTGGGATCCAGTCTCATAGAGGAGTAGGCATCCCCTGTCTACGCTCAGATCGGTTGTGTGCTCCTTGTCATGACCGGGAAGCAGAAAAATACGTGAACAAAGAAGTGTTTAGATAGTGACCTAACAATAAGTATTAAAATCGCCAGTCAGCATTCGACTCAACAACGCCTAATTATGGTATTGTGATTATATTGAAGACATGGTATTTACGTAGATCCATCAAAGGTTACAGTTTCATAAACAAAATTGACTGTAAGCAGAAAATTGCTGTAGTCTGTTTCCTTTAAAGAAAATGTACACAGTTACCATGAAAAATGTAGTTCTGGACTTTTATGAAAGATTTTTATAATTTTAACTTGTTTGTATATTTCAATTGTTTGTGCTCCTTCATTAGCAAACCTGTTTTGTATTCCTATTAAGTAGGAATTCTACCCAAAAGCTAATTTCACGAGAAAATGAAACGCTCGCTATGGTGTTTTGCTTAACATTAAGAGAAATTGACAAAGTTTTATCAATCAGCAAAACTAACTTTCATTTATATGTCAACCTAGTTTGTTTTTTTTAATCGAAATAAAGGATACTAAATATTTTGCCACATCTATATCATTACTGACTATAGAAGATAATAGCAAAGCAGGAAATAAACTCAATGACAAACGAGATGTTTTTAGCTTTTCCATCGTCTTTCCTCAATTCGTAGCAGTTTTCCAGCATCACCTGCATATGGTGTTTCCCAGTGGATTCAATACCCAAGAGATTGCTCTGAATACGGTTCAGATTTAAATCAAAACCAGCTTCTGTTGAATAAGCTGATGTTACAATAATTGTAATATAACTTCTCGCAATTGTAAGATTGTTATCATAGTCAACTTATTGTTGGGTTGTATTTTGTCTGGAATGTTTTTTTAACTATATATAATTTTTTTATCAGTTTATAATGCCTCACCGAAACACAACCAGGAGATTGAAGACTGATTTCTTGTTTGCCTGATCCCACTCTTCCAACGTACGACCAACAACCTACCAAAAAACAAAACACGATGTACACGGATTTTATTTGGCAGCAATTTACAAATATAAATGAATACTGATTTTAAAACAAACAAACAAACTTTATTAGTATTTTTATGCCTCAGTCTTCTGAAGATTAAAAGCGATAAGCAAGGATGCATACATTTTATATCTGGTCCGAGGATCATGAAAGAGACTTGATATAGGCGTGAGTAAAATCTTCAATCGCTTGTAAAATGTTGATTAATTATTTAATTTATCTATAAATTTGTCAAGAACAACAGTTTTGTACGGAAGCCCGTTGAGGCCAGTTCAGAGAAAGAAATATTGTTTATTGCGTTTAATCGCAATAATTATTGCATTTAATCGCAAAACTTTGCGTTTAATCGCAATAATTATTGCGTTTAAGCGCAAAACTTTGCGTTTAATCACAATAATCATTGCGTTTAAACGCATTCAAAACACTTTGCGTTTAATCGCAATAATTTCTGCGTTTAAATAATATTGCGATTAAACGCAATACTTTTGCGATTAAACGCAATGATATTGCGGTTAATTGCAATAATACTGCGATTAAACGCAATATTTTTTGCATTTAAACGCAATAATCTTTGTATTTAAAAGCAATCATTTCTATTGATTTTTGCAATGGTTCCGCGCTGATATTCGTTTCTTTTTTCTTTTGTACATTAACCTAGGAGGAGAATTGTGTATTGTTAAGCATAATAGATTCAGATTCTTCTGAACAAGCATTTTCTGAATGATTAAATCATTGGTATGGATTTAAAGAGGAAAAAGAAGTGTCGGTCTGTAAAAACAAAGACAATCTTAGAATGAAACAAAGCTTTAGCATGTATAGATGTCTATATTCCTGTATATTCACCTTTCCTTTGATCACATATAGTAAATACGAGAACACGAAAATTTAGGAGATGGAATCATATGAAATCAAAATAAATCAAATGAAAACAGATTGATCGATTTTTACTACCAAACTGATATGGCTATTAATACCACTGAAACATTCTTAATTTGCTGTGATACCTAAGGGATTGATTAATGGCTGCTTTTAAAGTGTTGGATTCCAATAGGTTTAAGAAAGTCTGGCTGTTTACTTAGGATGCAATTGTAAACCTTCAAATCTCACACACTGCAACATTTTGCAAAAATACACAGAACCAAACACTTCTTCTTAAAAGAATCAGACCATAGTATTCATAATAATTTTTGGCTAGCCGATGTTTGATTTCAAACTACAGCACTGAATTATTGTAGTTAAATGCAAAATGATCCTTAAAAGGAAGGATTATTGCCATAAAATGCAAAGAGTATTGCATTTAAGTGCAAAATTACTGTGTTTAAATGCAAATAATTATTGCAATTAAACGCAAAAAATTATCATTGCGATTAAACGCAAAAAATTATTGCAATTAAACGCAATATGATTGCGATTAAACACAATATTATTGCAATTAAACGCAATATTATTGCGTTGAAACGCAAAAATTATTGCGATTAAATGCAAAAATAATTATTGCGTTTAATCGCAATATTATTGCGTTTAATCGCAATCTTTTGCAATTAAACGCAAAAAGTTTTGCGTTTAAACGCAATAATTATTGCGATTAAACGCAATAAACAAGAGACCCAGGGGCCACAGCGCTCACCTGAGCACATTGGGCTTTAATTTAACCCCCCCCCCCCCCCCCCAGGCGTTCATCATTTGAACAAACTAGAATCTACACTACCTGAAGATGATTCCATATAAATAACACTAATCATAGTTTTGAAGTACTTGAAAAGAAGATTTTATAAGGTTTCCCTATATATTCCTATGTAAAACTTGGACGGGCCATTTTGGCCCCACCCTAGCCCCAGGGGTCATCATTTGAACAAACTTGAATCTACACTACCTGAGGATGATTCCACATGAGTTTCACCTTTCCTGGCCCAGTGGTTCTGGAGAAGAAGATTTTTAAAGATTTTTCCTAAATATATTCCTATGTAAAACTTGGGTCGGCCATTTTGGCCCCACCTTGCCCTGGGGGTCATGATTTGAACAAACTTGAATCTACACTACCTGAGGATGATTCCACATGAGTTTCACCTTTCCTGGCCCAGTGGTTCTTGAGAAGAAGATTTTTAAAGATTTTTCCTATATATTCCTATGTAAAACTTGTGTCGGCCCTTTTGGCCCCACCCTTGCCCCGGGGGTCATCATTTGAACAAACTTGAATCTACACTACCTGAGGATGATTCCACATGAGTTTCACCTTTCCTGGCCCAGTGGTTCTGGAGAAGAAGATTTTTAAAGATTTTTCCTATATATTCCTATGTAAAACTTGGGTCGGCCATTTTGGCCCCACCCTTGCCCCGGGGGTCATGATTTGAACAAACTTGAATCTACACTACCTGAGGATAATTCCACTTGAGTTTCACCTTTCCTGGCCCAGTGGTTCTGGAGAAGAAGATGTTTAAAGATTTTTCCTATATATTCCTATGTAAAACTTGGGTCGGCCATTTTGGTCCCACCCTTGCCCCGGGGATCATGATTTGAACAAACTTGAATCTACATTACCTGAGGATGATTCCACATGAGTTTCACCTTTCCTGGCCCAGTGGTTCTGGAGAAGAAGATTTTTAAAGATTTTTCCTATATATTCCTATGTAAAACTTGGGTCGGCCATTTTGGCCCCACCTTGCCCCGGGGGTCATCATTTGAACAAACTTGAATCTACATTACCTGAGGATGATTCCACATGATTTTCGTCTTTCCTGGCCCAGTGGTTCTGGAGAAGAAGATTTTTAAAGATTTTTCCTATATATTCCTATGTAAAACTTGGGTCAGCCATTTTGGCCCCACCCTTGCCCCGGGGGTCATCATTTGAACAAACTTGAATCTACATTACCTGAGGATAATTCCACTTGAGTTTCACCTTTCCTGGCCCAGTGGTTCTGGAGAAGAAGATGTTTAAAGATTTTTCCTATATAAACCTATGTAAAACTTGGGTCGGCCATTTTGGTCCCACCCTTGCCCCGGGGATCATGATTTGAACAAATTTGAATCTACACTACCTGAGGATAATTCCACTTGAGTTTCACCTTTCCTGGCCCAGTGGTTCTGGAGAAGAAGATTTTTAAAGATTTTTCCTAAATATTCCTATGTAAAACTTGGGTCGGCCATTTTGGCCCCACCCTTGCCCCGGGGATCATGATTTGAACAAACTTGAATCTACACTACCTGAGGATGATTCCATGTGAGTTTCACCTTTCCTGGCCCAGTGGTTCTGGGGAAGAAGATTTTTAAAGATTTTTCCTAAATATTCCTATGTAAAACTTGGGTCGGCCATTGTGGCCCCACCCTTGCCCCGGGGGCTATGATTTGAACAAATTTGAATCTACACTACCAGAGGATGATTCCACATAAGTTTCACCTTTCCTGGCCCAGTGATTCTTGAGAAGAAGATTTTTTTAAAATGCCATTAATTTTTCTCTAATTCATAATTATCTCCCCTTGGAAAAGGGCCTGGCCCTTCATTTGAACAAACTTGATTCCCCTTCACCCAAGGATACTTTGTGCCAAGTTTGGTTAAAATTGGCCCTGAGAAGAAGATGAAATTGTTAAAAGTTTACGACGACAACGACGACGACAACGACTACGACAACGACAGACAACGGACAAATTTTGATCAGAAAAGCTCACTTGAGCCTTCGGCTCAGGTGAGCTAAAAATATTTCTCTCTCTGAACTGGCCTCAACGGGCTTCCGTAGTTTTGGAAAACAATGTGGAGAAATATTTTGATTTAGGAGTGTTTGACTTCTATAACATTTAAATACAACATAAATATTTCGACTTAAGCTTAAGATGCTTTATGATCCTGGGGCCTGGCATCTAGATTTTGAAAACACTATTACCTTCCAGAGAAGAACTCCACATAATTTGGATAGCTGGCTTGATTTGCTTCGGCAGACCCATAAGGAACCCATCTCAAACAGGTGTAGTCGGTAAACTGTTGGATTGCCTTGTTGATTGTGTCTACATTTCCCTGGACAGAGGCTAAAGCAAGAAATTTAAAGAAAGATGAGGTCTATTTAAAATGAGCCTGGGGTATATTTTAAATTGCTTATATTTTAATTTAACAATGCATACAACTCAGCTGTTTTGAGTACATTTGTATAAAATATATCAGTGCATTTAATTTTTGATTTCCTGATTTTCAAGTCCAAAGGTTAGTCCTAAAAAAACGTACATAAGGAGCTGGCAATGGTGTACGGAATTATTTTGTCTGTCCAAAGTCGAGCATCTCTCCAAAAATTTCGTTTTCCCTTTCCATTCTGTGAAAATTCAAAACAGAACATGAACTAACTTGCATGTAGAGTGTTAATAGGTTAATCAAGTGTTTGCTGATGTGTACGTATCGTATGATTTTTGAGGACGAATCTGTAATTAATAATGTACATGTATCAAATTCTAGAGAGAACATCTGGACACCAATGGTTTGGGCAATCGTTATGGTAATGTTGTTTGCCTTCTGCTGACTTAAAGTAAAAGAAAATGGGTGGGTAGGTAGTTGAGATAATTATCAGAAAATAAAAGCATGCATGTTGTCTTGTCGTGCTGAGAACATTAACGAATAAAATGGGAAAATATCGGGTTATTCTTAGACAGACGATCGGAAGAAGGCAAACCAAAAAAATTGTAAAGATCGCCAAATAATTCTTTTTATGCCAATGAATGCTAAATTGACTGAAAAAAATATTCTGATAACTCTCATGGTATTATTTAAATTGAGCAATGAAACATGACGGAATATAAATCTATCTCGTCTGACCAGTTCAATTGATGAGCTCTACAATATTGTCATTATATTATTAGCGAATTCTGAATAAAAACGAAACTTTTTTTTTTGTTATGAGTTAATATTACATAGTATTCACATTTTCAATGCACATCAGTCTTATGTTAATTGTTTTAAAAATCGATGAATTTGATTTCATTCATCCAAATACTTTTTCTTATGAATAGTGTTAAGAGTTTTCAAAAGATGAAAAATAAACAAAAATATTAATGAAATAACGGAATATTAATTATATAAAGATAAAGCCATCTAAATCCCTAAAGAAATCAAAAGAAATAAGACAAAGTTCAAACTGCCTGGGATGTTGGCTTACAGTGACCCAGAGGTGCAAGTCTTACCCCGCTCTTTAATTCATCAATCTGGTCCTGTGTCAGTTTATGGCTGTCATGTGTGTCTCCAAAAACCTTTCCTTTTTTGGAAGCAATCTTACCAATTCCCTCAGGCTAAGACATAGGAGAGATGACAAAATCATATACCACATCGTCTTAAGCTCATTATTACTGTTGCATCTTTGAAATACTAACACCTGGTTTATATTCAACATTAATCTTTGGCAATTCAATTTCGTTTCACAGGCAGAAATTTCCAAAAATCCCCTTTCAGTTTTCAATAATCTAAATATTTCCAATCACTTATACTGAATGTCAACTTTCCTAATAATAATCCACTGTCACCTATTCAACGTCTTTATATCTGCTGATTAAATGTGAAATTTCAAACAATCGATGGAACTTTTACAAAATTTTGCATAAAACGAGGGGTGATCAAAAAGTTTGGGAACTATCTCTATATTTATAAAACCATGATTCAGATCAGAATGAAATTTGGCTCGCATAGAGTCATACAAATGTTCTGTAAATAGCATATGTAATAAAACGTTTTGCACCATGTTTTTGTCGTCACAATGTGAAAATGACGTCAATATGTAGGTGACTCGTGACGAAAAATGGTTGTCACAGTTTTACTCGTGCAAAGACCGGCTGTAAAGTTTAACGTATAACTTGGATTTTCCTTTGAAGTATCTTATATAATGATTTGTAAAAGGTTTATGAAGACAATAGACTTTCCAGACGTTCAGTCATAAATTGGATTGTTTGTTTTAGTGGAGGGAGGGAGATGGTTTAAAATGACGTTTGTTTTGTACATGTAGCCCAGCGGTTACTAAGCAAGCTGTGGAAGAGATGTGTCCTTTGTTACAAGCTAGTAAAATAGTAGAATATCTTAGCAATAATATCAATATTAAATCACTAAAATTTCGTTTAATTTAAACTTTTTTACATATTAAATATGATAAAAAGAAGGCCTCCACAACTATATCCATATTGGATAAACGACGTTCCTAAGACAGAGGACTCGGGTTACAATTGTCACGGTGTTTCATTCTGGGAAAGTATAGCCTTATTCAACCATCCTTTTTCTGGGAGTTTGCCATTTCTGACAAATGGACTGTTCTTGTTTTAAAAATCAACTTGCATAGTAAAAAAAATATAAGACTCAGAAAAATATTTCAGGGTCTACGAACAGAATGCTTTAGAGCATGTCACGTGACCGCCAGGATCACGTTTTCGCGTGGCAGATATGCATTATAATCAAAGATGGCTACTTTAAAAAATAATGAACACTGAAACCTAATTTTGTTTTTGTTTTTGTTTTATGGAAGCTATTCAGTTTGTTCGCGAACTTTTTGATCCCCCTTAGTATTTCCTATTCGTATAAACATCGAAACGTATGAATCTTCTACATTCTATTTCTCATGATAAATTGAAAACTACACGTTTGTCTTTGTAAAATGTAGTAACACTTCACCTTCTTAGGTGTTAATGTCTTCTGAATACAAGATTCAAAGCTTTTATGCGTACATTCAATTTTAAAAATAAGAAAAGATATGGATTACCCCATATCCAAAGATATTCGACTTTTAGATTTAATATGTTTAACAGTGTTTATAATGACATTAAAGGTACTTGGACACAGATTTGAAGTTAATATTTTCTCTATAATATTACGACTTATATATTTTAATAGCATTTCACACAAAAATTAATTAAAAATCTTATTTCATTTAAAAGTATTAAAACTTTAAAATTTTTGGCGGGTTTGATTGACACATCCTTGCACTTTCACAAATTTTAAGTTAATTCTTACTCCTTAGGAAAAGTGGCAATCCTAGCTGATGTGTATTAATGAAAAATATTAATACTATAATCCAGAAAATTCAGAGTAGACATGTTCCAAAGCAAAACAAACACACAATATATTGTCAGTCCGTGCAAATGTGGTGAACAGACTTTGGCGATTTAACGCACCCGATGAATCGTAAATACCAAACAATAACATGTTTACAAAAACCACGGGCACTGGAAGTTAGTGTAAATATATAGTATGTGTATGTATAAAAAAAAGAAGGGTAGGACACTCTTTTTGAGGCAAATTCGGGTTTGGGGTATTCTAGGCCAATAGAACTTACCTTTTTATTCAGTTTGGATAAAGCGGAAGTAAGGCAGTCTAGCGAAATTCTTAGGCACTTGGGGGTATAAAAACATCTTTTCCTTCGAAGGGACGGCATTGAAGCGGAACGAAATAGTAAATATATTTAAAGTAAGTTATATCTGAACGATTAATCGCGTCAAGTTTTCTGAGAAAGGCCTAGAATACCCCAAACCCGAATTTGCCTCAAAAAGAGTGTCCTACCCTTCTTTTTTTATACATACACATACTATATATTTACATTAACTTCCAGTGCCCGTGACAAAAACCTGTGTACATAACACGAGTGTGATCGATTCGCAAAACTCTGTACACAACGGAATGACGAAACTTGTGAAGGAGTTTTGCTTTCTAACATTTCTACTCTGAATAAAATTATTCTTCTTGATTTAAGTTTTAATATTTATCATTAATACACATCAGGATTGCCACTTTTCCAAAGTTTTAAAGGTACTTGGACACAGATTTGAAGTTAATATTTTCTCATTTTTTCTGTATAACATCACGAATTATATATTTCAATAGCATTTCACACAAAAATTAATTAAAAATCTTATTTCGTTTAAAAGTTATTAAAACTTTAAATTTTTTTAGGCGGGTTTGATTGACACATCCTTGCACTTTCATAAATTTTAACTTTATTCTTAATCCTTAAGAAAAGTGGCAATTTTGATGTGTTTTAATGAGAAATATTAAAACTTTTATCAAGAAAAATAATTTTATTCAGAGTAGAAATGTTAGAAAGCAAAACACCTTCACAAGTATCGTCATTCCGAACTAAGAGATGCGTGCAGAGTTTAGCAAATCGAGCACACTCGTGTTATGTACACAGTTTTTGTAAACAGGGCTCGAGTTCTGTTTTTGTTTATATTTAGAATTCACCGGGTGCGTTCAATCGTCACAGTCTGCTTACCACAACTGCACGGACTGACAATATATTGTGTGTTTGTTTTGCTTTCGAACGTGTCTACTCTGAATTTTCTGGATTATAGTATTAATATTTTTCATTTATACAAAACGAGATTACCACTTTTCCTAAGGATTAAGAATAAAATTAAATTTGTGAGAGTGCAACGATCTGTCAATCAAACCCGCCGAAAAATTTGAAATTTCAATATCTTTTAAACGAAATAAGATTTTTAATTAATTTTTGTGTGAAATGCTATTAAAATATATAAGTCGTAATATTATAGAGAAAATAAATACTGTGTCCAAGTACCTTTAATAACTTTTAAATGAAATAATATTTTTAATTAATTTTTTGTGTGAAATGCTATTAAAATATATAATTCGTGATATTATACAGAAATATACAGAAAATATTAACTTCAAATCTGTGTCCAAGTACCTTGAATTAAAAAAAAAACTGCACTGTCTAATTATGGAACTTGTAAATTTCGTGAGTCCATAGCATTACGGTCACCCAGTCTCCTAACAAACTGTACACATAGGCCTACATGTACCTGTGTCCGCAAGACCAACATTAGCCTTGGTCTACACACGTGCGATGGAGCTGTCAAACGCATCCAGCGAGCTCGGAGAAACACGTTTTGTTTTGCCTAGAAGTTACGATGGCAGACAAAACTTTTCTTTTCTTAATTAGATCATATGAATACGAATTCTGATTAATAATAAAAATTATACAATCCCTGTTGAACTATATATAGTTTGTTCTAACATTTGCATCTGCAACAACTTGTGTTTAAAATGGCCGGGTTAGGAAAATCAGGACCGGGCCGGAAAATTCTAAACTGAAAACCTTTTTTGTTTTGAAAATTACTGAAATATACTAATGTATTCGTCGCAGAAATTACTTACAATATTCAAGTTCTATATAAAATGGTATGCTGAACTTCAACACGAACCCGAATCTCCAACCCAGTTATCGTTTTGCCACACATACCCTACAGTTTAAAAAGTGTACACACGAGCAGAATCCGGCCAGGGATTGAAAATTCCGTCATTTAATAATACACACACACAGAATGATTAATTTTTTCTTTAAGAAGAAATTGTATGATAATTAATGGACTATAAACATGTACTTAATACAATTGTTGATATAGTATTATCAATTCATCGGTGAAAAGATATGAATCGAAGAATGACCTAAATATTCTCTGTTATCAAACATGTAAAAAAAAAAAAAAAAAAAAAAAAAACAGGCTGAGGAGGGAGCGAGCGTAGGAATACTGATATTTTTTATTTGCATTTCGGGGGGAAAGTGACTTTCTAATAATATTTTGACGTTTTTTTTAATTTCTTTAACGTATGACATACACATCTTTACTCTTATCATGAACAATAATGTTGTATCTACTTATCATGATGGAACTATTTTGGTCGGACCAATTTGTGTGAGCCGCCGCTGAATACAGTATCTTGCATAAATAGTATGCACTGATCGAATATATTAATAAGATGATGTTATAGAGATTTTCATAATCTAATAATTTAAGAGAAGCAATCTGCAAATGCTGTGGTTTTTTATAATGACCCTGTTTGATAACATATAGTTTGACTACAGATAACATTGTTTTCTTTCTCAATACAGCGGAAATAACCGTTAAACAGGAGATGCTTAGCGTCACTTTAGTTCAAGTAAACGACAGTTATTGTACCTATATAAAAATTCCATGACGTAGGAACCCTTACGTGAATGAGCTCGATGCCCTTAAGAGCATGTAATAAACAAAGGACGTTAAGAACCCTCTCTACAATGCACACTAAAGAGTTCTGGTTCTATGGTATTTTTTTGCAGTTAGAGTGATCTGCCCTTAGATCTAAATTCTTAAAATTAGAAATTCACAGTTTATTACACAATTTGTAATCAATTCAGGTATTCTTAACATTTTAAAAGGCCAAGATTAATTAATTGAACATGTTATTTACATGTATTTTCTCTATCGAAGTAAACAACAGTGATTTCTATTCACTGATACTGTGTTGTGTTTGATTATTTTTCCTAGGGGTAAATGCCACGCACCATATGTTGAAAATCATATAAATAAGTTCAATACTAACACCTTTATAGAATATATTTTTCTCAATATTCAAAAAACATTTTGTACTGGTGTAGAGAGGGTCCTTAATGTTTGTCAGTGAGTGTTTTTGTGATTTACTTGTAGATCGTGTCTGTTTCCTTCATCCACAAACATACTCTCCAGAAGATTCACGACGTCAGAATTCGGATCAACATTACCCTGTAAGAAATAAATATCAATTATTTAATTATACATGGACATCTGTCCTGATTTATCATTTAAAAAATTTGCTCGATGTTGTGATTTAACACAAAAATATTCTGAAATTATAAAATACTTTTCTTATTGACAATATCTATATAGTGTTTAGAGACCAGGTCTCCAAACAATCTTTCGGATTAGCACGAAAGATTAGCAATACACCCTTATACAGGTCGGAGAGAATACTCGGAATCGGGTATTATAATTATCCGTGAAATTGCGTATAATACCCGATATTAGGGTATCGTTGAATCCGCAAGATTTGCTATTTTACCTATTTTATTCCTTTTTCAAATGGAGAGCGAGAAGTCATATGTAAAGTATTTTTTCTGATTTTTTAATTTTTTTTGAGAGGGGGGGGGTGTTTATAAATAAAAGTCAAATGTGTACATCATTTCATGTGCTAACAATACAATCTCAATATATACTGAAAAGAAAAAGAAACGCAGGGTATTTGAAATTTTTTGACCGCATGACCAACAATTACGAAAATTGGTAAGATGAGAATTGAAACGTGTTTCCGTATTATTTGATTTATTTACATGTTTGTCGTGTTGATGTGGAATTATTATAAATTCCCGAATTCTGATATTTAACAATTCTGTTGAACATGAAGAAGATGCAAATACTTTCAACATTATGAAAACTATAAAGCAAATCGAACGCCTTTTTGGGTGCAGATCATGAAATGTACTATGCTCCACGGGTATTTGTTGTCCTGTGCGCATTAATCCTGTCACCCATATTCTAACTTGGTTTGTGATACCTTTAGAAAACTTGTGTATCTAGATGAAAATTATTTCGGCAACATGCGCCATCCCATTGTTTAAGTTTACCCTATTTCACGGATAATACCCGATTTCGAGTAGTCTCTCCAACCTGTTATAATCCGCATGTAGATTTATGTTCCCTAGTTTATTCGATATACAAGAGCATGCTCGACTATGAACAATTTCCCAAAGGAGGCAAGCAATTGGCATACAAGTTGATGAAACAAGGATATCAAACAGCTTATTTAGTAATCATTTCGCAAGTTCTATGGTCGATACGATGACCTTGTCAGTACAATCCATCATTGCATTGAATGCTGACTGATGTTTTTAAGTACTGTAAATACTAATTGTTGAACCATTATTTACACAATTTACAAAATTCACGTGTACAATTAAAAATTCTCCAATAGCATTACCTTCAGGGCTTCCTCAATGAGTATTGCACCGTCTCCGGGTTGGGTTATGTTTTTAACTTCGTTGGTGTTTGGACTGTTTCTTCTCATATTCACGGATAGTGCGGAGTAACGATTGATATAGCTCCGCTTCCTCTTGTATTGCGTCACTGTTTGGTGTTCTCTAATACAAAAATAGGAATTATCTTAATAATTTAAATGTATAAATACCTACAATATTAGTATACATAAATAATAAATACATATACAAATAGTTGTAGTAAGTTTAATTGATTTCAATGTATTTCTTTTTTAAATCATATTTCACGGGTTTTTTCATTCAGACATGTATTTGTTAATTACTTAACCTTATAGTTTGGTTTGCATTTGAACATTTTTAATCTTGCCAAAAGCTGCATACGGAAGCATCAGTGTTTCACAAACACATCTGGCTTTTATTAATTAATCTATAGACATAATGGCATTTAGAAAATATTACATTTTGTCTTTTGTGCTTTAATTGTGTTTACTTCATATTTTATGCAATATATACTGTAAAATAATTGCTTCCTTTGCAGGACATCATAGATTACTTCTTATACCATGTAAATCAACCTTTGTGCGTATATAACGCTGGATCTAGATTAAAGTTTTTTGTAACCTTCAATTTGACATTTTGAAATAATGACGTCTTTTAATTATAAACAATATTTATATCCTTTTTTTTGTGTGTGTGTACGCGAAATAAAGGAAACATACAGTTTTTTCATGTTCCACAGTTAGGTCTTTTACTAAAGATGAATGGGTCAGTGTAACACTTAACAATTCAAATTTCTAAAACGATTTAGAGTTTTAGAATGTTGATATATTAGTTCAATTTTCTAACTTTCAAAAACTCAAACTGATTTGTTATATTGAAATTTAACATTTTACTTCAAAAATCTAAATTTCCATATTTCCAAACAGGTTTTAGAATTTTAAGTTTTTCGATTTTTACCTTAAATATTCAAAATTCAAATTTCCAAAAACAAATTTTGTATTTTAGATTTTTAAGTTTTTAATATACCGTTTGTTTAGAAAGTTTACGCTTAACAATCTAAAACTCGATAACATTTTCGTCTTTTGATTACTGAGTATTTAAGATTTACTTCAAACTTCCAACTTTCAAACGCTTTAGGTTTTTAGAAATTTAGAATATTGATTTAAAAACTCAACTTTTAAATAACCAAAACACTTTTGTACATTTTGAGTTTTTAGAAGTTTACTTCAAATATCCAAAATATCAAATTCCATAACTGGTTTAAATTTTATATATTTAAAGTAAAATTCTAAAAACTCAAAGTGTTTAGGTTAATTGAAATGAGAACATTTGACTCAAAATTCTAAATTTCTAAAAATCTGAAACGTTTCAAAGTTGGAGTTTAGAAGTTTGAAGCTAATTTCAAATACCCAGAACACGAAAAACATTACCGAACTTTACATTGTTAAGTGTAAACTTTCTGAGCAACGTTTAAATTCCAAAAATCGTTTTCGGAAATTTGAATTTTGAACATTTAAGGTAAAAATCTAAAATATTAAAATTCTAAAACCTGTTTGAAATTTTGAACTTTTAGATTTTTAAACTAAAATATTAAATTTCAATATACGAAATCAGTTTGAGTTTTTGAAAGTTAGAAATCTGCTAAAACTCAGAATCGTTTTAGAAATTTGACTTGTTAAGTGTTACACGGACCTGACTGTAACCAGTTTAAACTTTGAACTATTAACGTTATCTTTTTAAAACAGAGATCAAATTAAATGTGTCAGATTGTCAGGGCATGTTTACATCTCCTATGCACCTGATCTTACCTATGATGTTTCCAGAAGTCCGTGTTTTGTTTTTGTTTTTTAGTTTTGTCACTTTATCGCGTTGTAAATTTTGACAGATATCATGTTGTAAAGTTTGCATTTACCTCCCCATAGTAAATTCAAAATTTACAACAAGATATCTTTTTCTTGTATATATTGCTATGCATATAATCTTTTAGATTAATAATCAAAATCACTTTTTCCTAAAATAAAATTTAGGAAAAAATATCGGCTTATTGAATAATGATTATGTGTTTCAGAAAGTTTTCCTAACATTCAATGCGCTATTTTTCTTTTTAGCTTAAACAGTAGGGACCTCTTCACGGGTATACAGAGGGGATTGCAATCAGCTCTTGAATTATTAAAATAGCATAATAAACATGTAGTTCAAGTTATGATAATGGAATACTTTTAGGTAAATCAGTTTATCGATTGTATTTTTTCCTTCTAAAAAATTAAAATCCATGTTAACAGTACAGTAGTTTATTCTTTAAATTAGAAAAATTTACAGTAGTAAAAATTTCCTATTTTATCTTTTCTTTTTTTTAATGAAACATATGGAGATAACGAACGGTATACAAAAATAAATAGATTAAATTGTAAAATTACATTTTCACACTTTTCTTTTAAATTCATGAATTTGCAACAATAATGTTGTTAAGCTAAATCAGTATCAGTCAATTAGTAAGAAATTAGGCTTTAAAAAATCTGTATTTTTTATCCTTAATATTAGTCTTGGATTAAGAGGGAAATAATAAAATATAGAAATAAATAAATAAAAAGAAAGGAACTGTTGCACAAAAGCATGCTTTTATCAAGCAAAGATGTCTGTGTCGGTCGAACTGATTGGTTTGTTTTTTTATTTAAAGTATTGTCATACTGTAAAAAATTTTCATTGTGAAATTTAATTTTTCTGGAATTTCATATATGAAGATTTAAAATTGTGATTATTGTCTACAGTTCCAAATCATCTTACCTTGGATTTAACGGATTCGTATCTTTGTCTCAATTCGTTGAGAGTTAATCTCGATTCTTTTCCAACGGCTGTAAATAAAAAAAATAGATATCAGTTAATATCATCGTTTTAAAAGTTGTAAACAACCGAATCTTCTGATAAAATAATTTGATTTAGACTTTAGACCATTACCTTTGGCTTGGACATTGGGAATTGTGAAGACCACAATGCTCAGAAGTACGATAACTTTCGAAAGATACCAAGGTTTCTTTATCAGTCCCATTTTGCTGATCGAAATGATTTTAGAATTTCAAAAATGGCAATTTATATACTTTTTTGCCTATGTACATCATTAAAAGTTTAAACAGACCTCGGAGATATACTGAACTCCATAAATATAAGTGTTCCTTTAATGTAACATTTGGCCCCCCGCCTACGTAATGACCAGAACCATACATCCTGGAACTATTTTAAGCAATCTTAGTTGAAGTTTTGCTAGTTCTACTTGGGAACAAGCATCATAACGTCAAGAAAAATAAAACAAACAAACAAAACGTCAAAAATTATGTGATACTCTTGAGGATTAAATTTAGCTAAATGTTTGGGCTTTTAAAATACCACCTACAGATATTTTGTTCTAACTTTACTCGTCAATCATTATCTGAAAACTTCTACAAGGTTTCCGATACATTTCTCAAAAACTTAATTTTCAAAATCTCTGGTAAAAGTTGAATAATCAAATTGTACTCTATGTGAGTGTAAAATAATGTGAAATTAAAAGTGAATTCTAAAGATTTTAAATATGCACAAAGGCCAGTCAGTTTGCAGAATATAACATTAACACGTAGACAAAATATCATGCATAAGAAATTATTATCGGCATTTTTCGTCTATAATATTTTTGTTTTCAAATTTCAATAGAAATTTGAATAATTCTCTTTTTCAAAAAAAAATTAAATTTGAGGAGAACAGTATTTACAAATGTATGTTCTTTACAATTATGCAAAGTACAATATGTTTTTATTTCAAAAGGAACTTTTTTTTCAAACATAACCTTTACTGTTGAAAATGTTCCTTGAAATGTAGCCCACACCCCATATCCTTTTTTTTTTTTTTTTTTTTTTTTTGCAAAATAGTAAAATCTCCAACAGAAATATATAAATATGTCTATGATGTAAAAAGAAAATAAGAAGCCTGAAGGCTACTTTTTCAATAAAACTCGTAAATTTACTTACCATGTCATCTGACTCATTTATATATCGAGTCTTGAGCTCCAATACTGTTTGTTATCTCCACATATTTCAAATGAATAATATTAAATAAATTTATTTGTTAAAACATTTTGATTGTACATACAAGTATCAAAAAGATATAACAAAGATGCCTTAGCTTCTGATTTACAATATTTGTCTAGTTTTAGAATTTCATCGAAACAAACTTCTCGTTGTTTGTTATTTATTCAAAAACTTACACATAGGAAGAGAAAATACTTGCTTCGGCCTGTTACTCGACCTAAGCTGTTTCAACGATGAAAGACTCACCAATAAAGTTTTCTTAGGGAGTTTTCAAAATAATGGAACATGGCATGGTGTTCACAAATGAAAGGAACTCTATACAAATTAAATATGAAAACTCATTTGATTACCTCCGTATATCTATATGTCATTTATAATTAAATCAAACCAAATGTAAATTTTTGCAAAGAAGAATGTAAATTGAAAAATATTGTCGTTACCTAAATTGAGAACATTTATGACTTTTAAAAATAAGTTTGAAATGGAACTTTAAAAAGATGGACATGAAAAAACAAGAAAGCTCCATAATGGCTAAGATTAGACGTGGTATCCTTCCGCTACGAATAGAAACATGCCGTTTTAGAACCGCTACAAGAACATTATTGTTTTATGTAAAGATGGATCGATAGAAGATGAAAAAACATTTCTTATTTCATTGCAAAATATAGGAAAATATCAGAGAAACTTTTTCATAATGTTAATCTAAATACAAATGTGGCTCCTTTTGAAAATTTAAACCCTTTCATGAAAACTCATGAAAGGCAAACTGCCAATTTTTTTTTAAATTTATGTTTTTAATGAAACATATAGAGATAACGAAAAGTATTCAAGATCAAAAGTCTATAAAACAATACAAAATAGGAGCAGACCAAACGTGTACCTCCAGATCATCAAAGGTGGAATCAGGTGCCATGGAGGAGTGAGCATCCCCTGCCGACCGCTCACACCCGCCGTGTGCTCCTTGTCATGTTTTGGAAATAACGGGAAAATCCGTCGTAAATTTAGTGTATAAATAATGGACTAACAATTAGTATGAAAAACGTCAGTCAGTATTTGACTCAATGATAAATTGTATTTGCTGACAAGGTCATTGTATCGACCATAGGACTTACTAAATGATGACCTACATAAGTTGAAGCAATATACCCTTATCACCGGCTTGTGGTTATATCTATCCGTTGATTCGAAACAGAAGAGTGTGGTCTAGGAACAAACAATTTCTAAAGCGAAAGAAGCTATTGGCATATAAGATGATGAAACACAAATGTAAACAGTCTCGTTTAAAGTCATCATTTCGCAAGTTCCGTGGAAGATACAACGAACAGGAAGCAGGTACATTTCATTATTAAGTCAATTGCTAACTAATGTTTAACTTACCAATTGCTGGACCATTACTTCACCAAAGGATTTTCTACCTACTCTTGATAAGGATTACACGACTAATATGGCCGGTCGACACGGGATGTTTTCTCCTCCATAGCACTTGATCAGAACTTTGACATTTTAGAGGTCCTTATTTGTTCTGCCCCCGATTTTTGTTGTTTTATTGACTTTCCATCTTGATATTTCTACATTTTATGCACAATAAAAAAAATACAAAGGATTTGCCAACTGGAAGATACTATATCATTTTGAAAAGCTTGCAAACACTGAAAATCCCAAAGAAATGGGAGGAAATTGTTTTCTTTAAAATTTTGATGAAAATTTCCATGATGCAGCTCATTTTTCATGGGGCTAGGGTCTAAAACCAACACATTTTGGTTTCATTATACAACAATTCAAAATGCCTAATTACAATCTATATACATGTACATGTAGTAGTTTAGGTAAAAAAAAATTAGGAACCGCTCAATTTTCAACCCGTTTCACCCGCAATGAAAACGGAATTGTGGACTTTCCTGACATGTATTATATTTAGAGAACAAAAACTGCATTTTCTTTGAATTCATGCAAATGATTTAACTAGACCTAGTCCTTCATATATACACAGTGTATTGTAACGTTATTTCATTGGAAAAAGTGGTTGTCTATATTTTATTAATTTTTTACATTCTCCTTCTTGGTTAATTTTAAATTACTGCAAAGTTATCCTCCAAAAATTCCGGAAATGTAAAGAAATAAATAATAGATATGAAAATTTAAAAATGTCGGGAATGAAAACAAAACAAAAATATCAGAAATACAATTCAAAACTTCGGAAATAAAAATATTTTAAAACTTCAATTATCAACGAAAAACAACCTTCTCCATACTTTAGGTATTTGAATTATACACTTTTTTAATTTTATTTCGGGGGTACAAATTGTAGTACAAATTAAATTCCTCTTCTGATGTATCGATTAAATTTTTAGATTGTTTGATAAGTATTTTTTCATGTTTCCTTGATGTAAAGTCCTCACTGGGTCCCTAGGAGATGTTTTCAAATTTCTTGAAGATCAAAGCATTTAACCGAATTTCGTCCTAAAAAAGATCTGTCACCAAATTTCAAAAACAAAAGTACAGGTAAAGAGATTCTATTATGAAACTATCCAAACTGGAAAAGCGAGATTTGAAAAGTCATGGTGGAGCACATTATGGTATTTTAATAAAAATGTCTCCATTAAGATACTATCATGCAGAAATAGTAGGCGTAATACAACAAAATAAAATAAAAGGAAAGTTATTTTATTATTAAATTAGCCAGAAAAAAAAACAAAATTTAAATTAGGAGCTATATCTGCGCAATGAGCACATTACGACAATAGCAACATTGCGATGATTTTAAAAACAGTGGGCGTCTTTATGGCAAAATAGAAATCAAAGAAAATATATTCGTTTCAATCAGATCTGATTTTTTTTAATATCTAATGATTTGTACTTTTTAGAGTATCAAATTCTACAAAAGGTAAGTATTTCTATTTGAAATAAATATTTGACGCATTCTCCAAATCCCTTTTTAAAGACTATAGTAAGTTTAAAGTCGCTGTTTCTGATGGACTCAAGGATGCCAGGTTTAAATCCATAATGAATATCAATTTAGTGATGACTATCATTTACAAATACATTAGCGCATTAAGGATTTCCATCCCTAGTGGGACCAAATTCTTTACCCTTAAATGTCCGTCCAGTACGTAATACTCTGATATTATGTTAAAGTATCTTATAGTGGAAAAGGTTTGTCCGCGAGAAAGTTTTAAAACTTTCATTAATGAAGCAGTAGGTAATTAACAAAGATTGCATTGAAGTCTAATTTGGGAAAAGCGTTTTTTTTTTTTTTTTCAAAATAAAAATTTAAATAATTTGAATATCAATAAATCCTGCGATGGAAAGATGCATTGAAACATTAAAGATAGAATGACAATTGAAAACAATTTTTTACCGTCTAATTTTTTTTTAAAATTGATTTTTTTTTTTCATTAATTAAAAAAGGGGAGATAACTCTTACCAAATTTCAAGGTCATAGATTAGAACACATCCCACTATACATACTAATAGTAATAAATGGGAATCATGTCTAAATAAACCGAGTATTCAATGCCTATATATCTGTTATGTATTCAATATCATTGAATTTGTTCCTATTAGGGATTGAATACCTTAACACGGGAATTAATGTTACAGCTGCGGCAGGGGAAAATGCATGAACCGCGTAAACATTTTTGTTTCAATAGATGCAGTCTTAATTCCCATACAATCAAATAAAGAATAACATTTTAAGTTTATATTTGGGTCTAAAAAACTAATCATTAAATGTAGGGTTTAGTAGATGAAATACGTATGTCACTGTACGTTTAAATTGATGGAACAGCCAAGACTCAAGAAATTACGGAAGCCTATTCGTGCCTGTCAACCTTAATTCCAACTTGAATCTTGGCTTTTCCAACTTTGAAGTTGATAATTGCAACTTTAAAGATGGTTACACCAACTTTTTTTATGTACGTTATATGTTTTATATATATATATATATATATATATATATATATATATATATATATATATATATATATATATATATGTCGTAGGGAAGATCAAGGTAAAAAATAATTAACAGATTAATTGTTCAATCTATTTCAGTGTATTGATTTTGCTTTATTTAAGTTGGTAATAATTCAAAATAAAGAGGGATTTTTTTAGATTTAAACAATATTTTATTATGATAAACATAATTGGATTGGACAGCAGGCACTGCCTATATAAGTCCTTTCCACAATACAAGGTCAAAATCATACATGTACAAGTAAATATTATTAATATAACATTGAAAAATATAAATATATACATGCATATATTCAGTAGAAATGTATCTTGACAAGGCATATTAAGGAGAACAAATAAAAAGAGAAATATATGAGCTGATAATATAATTTGAATTTATATTTTAACATATATGACTGGCAATTATATTAATAATTGTATAAATTAAAAAAAAAATGAATAAAAAAACATAAATAGGTTTTGGTTCTGTGATTTGACAATTGAAAAACAAAAGCAGATAGAATATCATGCAAATCTCTTTGTAGTTGCAATAAATTCTTGAACAAGTTTAAATATTGCAATATTTTGGTTGTATGTAAGATTACTGTCTCCATTTAGAATAAGTTGTAAACATAAAGGCATTGGTAATTGCAAAGTATTAAAGTTTTGTATTAGGTTCTGTCTTTGCATACAGTATTTTGGACAATTCATAAAATAGTGATATGATGTTTCTGAATTAAACCCGCACATGTCACAACTTTTATCTTCCTTTAAAAAATGATTAAATAAGTCAGCATTTAAATTACTAGCATTATTTCGCAACTGACTATGCAATATATTCATTTTACGACTTCCATAATTGTAATATTTCTTAGGTTTTATGCAGTATATATTCTTTATGGCAGTCTTGAATGATGTAAGTGAAGAAAGGTTTCGGATATTAAATGGTAAATTATTCCAAAGTCTTATAGTTGAAGGGAGGAAACTTTTCATGAATGAAGTTGTTTTGGCTTGTGGAATATGAAATGTAAGATTGTCCTGATTCCTTAAGGGATAAGAATTATCTGGAAGAATGCATTGTTGTAATAAATCTTGCAAATACTGGGGTGCTAATCCATACACTATTTTATAAAATAACACTAGTTTATGTATTTTTCTTCTTATTTCAAGAGTATCCCAACCAAGCTCTTCATAAAGCTTTGATCTTGATGAATTGATTCTTAAACCGGTTATTATTCGTGCAGCTGCAACTTGAACATCTTCAAGTAATTTTGCATCTCTTTCTGTACAATTATCCCATACAATATCTGAATATTCAAGAACAGGACGAATAAAAGCAAAATATATTTTTATCAAAGCATCCCTCTTAAGTGTGTGTTTTAACATTCTTAAGATATTTAAGCGATTACATGCTTTAGCATGAATATCAAGTATGTGGGATCTCCAATTACCATCTTGTTGAAATCTTATTCCTAAATGAGTATGTGTTTCAACATTTTTAATAGTGGGCCCATCTTCACCAAACTTAATTTTTGGATGGCAAATATTTTTTCTGCTAAAATCTAGATTGACTGTTTTACAAGGATTGAATTCTACTGCCCATATATTAGACCACTGTCTTATTTGTCCAAGATCCTTAGTTAATATGTTTGCAGAATTAATAATATCATCATCAACTATGACATAAAGAGAGGTGTCATCTGCAAAAAGCCTTACAGGACATGATAATTTTTCAGATATGTCATTAATATACAATAAGAATAAAAAGGGACCAAGGACTGACCCTTGAGGGACACCTGAATTGGTAGCTCTAGTAGTTGATGAAAAGCCATCAAGAACTACTTTTTGAGTTCTATCAGACAAGTAATTCTCAATCCAATTAACAATTTGTTCTGATATACCATAATATTTTAGTTTATAAAGGATACCTTTATGCCATACTCTATCAAATGCTTTTGAAATGTCACAAAAGACAAATCTAATATCTTTACCTTTATCAAGACTAGATATTATTGTGTGATATATTTCTAATAACTGATTAGTTGTGGAATCACCTGGTTGAAATCCAGATTGATATTTATTAATTAAATTATTTTCAAGACAATAATTATACAAGTGCTTGAATATGATTTTTTCTAAGGTTTTACATACAACTGAGGTTATTGATATTGGCCGATAATTATTAACATCTTGTGCACTTCCTTTATTCTTATAGATGGGAGTAATTTGTGAATTTTTCCAAATGTCTGGAAGTTGCCCAGTAGTAAGTGAATAATTGTATAGTTTGGTAAGGGGTTTTACTATCGAGTTAGTTATATTTTTAAGAATCAAAGGTGACATACAGTCAGGACCTGGAGGTTTAGTAACATTTATAACTTGGAGCTGATCCAATACTTCCTGCTCTGTGATAACAAAATCATCAAGTGAAAAGTTCAATGGTGGTCCCGGTCCATGTAATGGTACCTCAGGTTCATTGTAAAGGGTTGAAACTCCAGCAAAATATTCATTGAGTAAGTTAGCTTTTTCAATAGGATGAAAGTATGTATAATTTGAGGACTTTAAAGGTGGTGGTGGTTTGCTTTTATTATTTTGTTTGGATAAAGATTTAACTATTCTCCACCATTTTCCAGGGGGTATAGATTTATCTATTTGGTCTGAAAGTTTTTGGTTGAGTCTATCTCGTGAAGCTCTAATTTCATCAATTACTTTGTTTCTTAAAATGCGGTAGTGTTCCCAGTGTTGAGGGAAACGTGGTAAACAGAAGGAAAAGGGAATATCTTAAATTAAAGTTAAGAAAACAAAAATCAAATTCGGAATTATGGTCCTTAAGGTTGAAAAAGCCAAGATTTATTTGGAATAACCAACTTTAAAATTGGAAAAGTCAAGATTAAACAACTTTAAAGTTGGAATCACCAAATTTAAAGTTAAAAAAGTCGAGATTTGAAAAAGCAAAATTAAAGTTAGAATTTCAAAGTTAAAAAAAGTATAAAGAAATAATGTATGTAGAGGTATAATGATAACTGACTAATAAACGGCAATGTTTGTTTTTTGTTTTTTTTTTTTTTTTTAAGAAATAAAAGAGATCATATTGTAAAGTATGTCAGTATCCTAACCCCTTTTCATATGATCTCATTTACTTAAAATTTTACATGCATTCAAACACTCTTGTTGTGTAAATGTAATTCACATGCACTCTCAAACTGAATACATTGTTAAGGTCTACATCAGTACATATATGTATTAGAAATGTACCTTTATAATCAATATTAAGTTCAATGTTAATTTTTAAAAATAGTTTGTTAGGTTTCTAGTTGTTCTCATGTTATGTTAATTTTGAACAATACTTTGTTAGCTTTCTAGTTGTTCTCCAACTCTTGCACCGAGAAGAACATTCAATGTCCTTAAATAAATGTAGATCAACCCTACTGAAGATATTGCTATCTAAATTCAAAACATGTTGCGTATATTAAAAATTTATGGGGTGGAACCGTTTTATGAATAAAAATTGCAGAAAACAGGATGTATTCCTATAGTCTGTTTCATATATATGTAGTCATGTGTACATGGCATTCGTTCCGTTCTTTTTGACTAGTGTATTGTCAGGGCCACTTGAACGTCAAGGGGGAGGGGGGGGGGCTTTTTACTTACACAGTATTTTGCCGTAGTAAATATTTCTTTTTAGATGTTAGCTGGCCCCTAGATTTTTATTGCTGTTAGGTCGAGCACTGGCAAGTTCCAGGATTTTGACAATAAATGGAAGTTTTTATGTTTTGTTGTTTGTTAGATTATTAGGGGTGGTGCCCCGACTTTTTGGTCAGTTTCGTTTTTGTTTTTAATTTGTACTTTTTATATTTGATCCCCCTCCGCCCAATAATAAAATAATAATAAACTAATAAAACCGTTGCTACGGACTTGATATTTGCCGTAAACTATCACAAATGCGTCGATTTACAACATTTTTCATCTTCTTTTATTTTCATAAAGCATAAAAACACATTTTTCATTGTACATAACTACATATATTTGAAAGAAACAGACAGTAGCAATAAATATCCTGGTTTTTTTTTTTTCATTTTCGTTTAATTTTTTTAAAAGCACACCAAGCTCAAAAGCTTGGCATCAAACATACAGAGAGCAGAAGGCCCGTTTCAAAATAATGATATTGCTTTCACAATAAACATTGTCTTATCAAGTTAACTGACTTTTTAGTTCGTCTCCATATATTTCATTGGTAAATTTTCACTTAATTTCGCGGAGTGGGGGTGGGTGGGGGGTTAAACTTTTTAATTTTTCCAGAAGCGTGTGGTTCGGTGAATTTCTGAAATTCTCTAAAATTATAATATATATATACATATATAGGAGAAATCGGACAGAAGTATTATGTGTTGTTTGGAAATAAAAGATGTGTTTGGTTCCTTATCTCAGTGGAAGATTTGCCTCTATTTGAAATCCCCAATTATTTTTTAAATGCTCGATACATCGTTAAACATTTTCACCCTCCTTTTATGTACATCATGTACATATTTTTTTTCATTTTGTGGAAGAGTGCTTTTCAATGGGTGTAATGATAATTATTGGAAAGTACAAGTATTTTAAAAACGCATATCTTTCTTTTTAATCAATTATTCAATCTTTACAATTTGACATGGTCAGTTATTCCCTCTCATATATCTTCAATAATTCAGGTATTTATATTTCTTTATTGTACTTCTAATGTAAGATAGTTTTCATAATATAGACAATTCAAAAAAAATATCTTATAAGTTAAAAGTATTTTGAAACTTTCAGCATTAGAATTATGCATTTAAAACTGTTTTTACATAATTCTGTAATACTGTTTACTAAAAATGTGGACTTTTTTTAAAGCCTATATAATACCCCCGAAATACATCTAGTTTATTCATGTCTCCCATCTTTAAAAAAAATGGGAACGTATACATTTTTTGCAATAATAAGTTAATTAAAACTATATTAAATGAAAATAAATGCAAATTTGGGACTTTGTACCAATTAAATTGTCAGGGTGGAAATAACTTAATTTCTATTTCTCTTCAGCCCATTAGTAAACTTTTATTATAACGATTTATTAAAACGCAATTTAAAGAATCTGTTGTATAAAAAAAATATATACTCTTTTACTGCAACGGTTCATTCATAAGTTAATAACTCGTTATTATGAATAAACGTCTTCTCAACTCTAGCGAGTTCGAGATGAAAAGGTTTGACTGTACTGTAAGAGGGGTAACGCATTTAATGAAAGTTTCATTTTCCATAATGTCAACTTATAAATTTTTTTTTTCAGATACAACCATCTAAGTATTTTAAAACTCTATTAGCTATTATTATTGCAAATCAAATTAATTACTATAAGTATGTAAATTTGTTTCTATTGGCCATAGACATAAGTCTATGTATTTGCCTTATTTTATCTCTCCGTATATTAGACAACCCGATTTTTTTGTTTCACTTTCACTTTCACTTTACAGAACACGATGTTGAATAACAAATGTCATCTTGGATATAAACTATTTATATTATCCGTTAGAAGATCATGTTTCAAAAGTCATTTTCAAAGGTATAGTATTATTTTCAGTCAAGGAGTCTTAGAAACTCGAGAAAGACATGAAATTAGATATAATTTGTTGACAAATGATAAATGTAATCAACAGGAGTCGGCAGTTTTATCAATAAACTAAAAATAAAGTCAAAATCAGTAAAAAAATTAGCCATGAGCTTCGCTGACGAAGCCGCTTCGCTAAGCTCATGGCTAAGTTTTCACTGATTTTGACTTTATTTTAGTTTATTGATAAAAATGCCGATTCCTTGATGTAATGTGGTCCAAACACAGTCTCCTTATTAAGCTATTCAAAATAGCTTGATAAATCTATTTATATGCAGTTTTTCACAAAAACGTTATTTTTTTTATTTTTTTTTTTTTTTTTTTTTTTTTGTAAAATTATAAACAAAAATAGACAAAGACATTGAGCAACCATGATCGAGTTAAAGAAGCAAATTCAAAGAAATGTGGTCCCCCACTTTAGGCATCCATGTGGGTGAGATGTCATTATTTATGGCATATTGTGTCAAATGGGAATGCCCTATCATCACAATCAGGTCAAACATGGAGGTCATGGTAAAGGTGTCAGAAATCATAGCATGCTCAGAAATATCTTGTCACAGGTAATACACATGTCAAAAAATATGAAAGCCCTATATCTCTTCTCTTTCAAAAGTTGTAAGGAAAAATATACCATTTTTGAAAAGCAGGTCAGATGTAGAGGTCAAGGTCAAGGTCATGGGGGTCAAATGTCATAGTGTTTTTAGAAAGGTCTTGTCACAGGTAATGTACATTAAAAGGTGAAAGCCTAAAAATCATCTAAATCTTCTCATCCAAAAGTTATGGCGAAGATTAAACTTTATGAAAAGTACCGTGGTAGGTCAAACCTCCAGGTTAAGGTCACAGGGTCAAAATCATAGAGTATTTAGAAAGGTCTTGTCACAAGTAACACAGATATTTAGTATGAAAGCCCTATCTCTTCTCATCAAAAGTTTGGGCCAATTTAAAGTCGTTAAAATTTTATAAAAGTAGGTCAAACTTCAAGGTCAAGATTACAGAGTCAAAAATCATAGTGCATTTAGAGAGGTCTTGTCACAGGAGATACACATATGTAATATGAAAGTCCAAGATGTATTCCTTTTGATAAGACCTTTCTCTGGATACCAACAATTATGACCTTGGATTTTGACTTGCATTTAAAAAACTTCACCATAAGCTGCTATACAGGGCATCAGTGTTTCACAAAAATACCTTGTTTCTGATTGAAAATGTTTTTGTGCATTTTATCTGTCTATTTGAATGTAAATAGTTAATACATAAATTATGATGTTTCAGTTTATCTTAAGAAAGATATACTTATATAATGTCCTATTGTTTTTTGCCCCCATAAACGAAGTTTCCAGGGTATATAGCTTTTGCCCTGTCATTCTGTCTGTCTGTCTACTGTTTGTTAGCAAAAACTTTAATCTTGTCCATAACTTTTGAGTGGGTGGGGCTATGGCTTTCATATTTCACAGGTGTGTTCCTTGTGATATGACCTTTCATTGGGTACCATCAAGTTTGACCTCTTCACCTTGACCTTAAAGATAAGATAAGATAAGCTTTATTTAAAGTCAGTATGGTAGTTAAAAAGTAACACAAGCTCTAATGAGCTTTTGACTGACATGTTTAACATATACATAACAGTAAAACAATGAAAACATGCAGCACTATATAAACATAGAATTACTTGCAACAATACAGCACACAGTCTAATTTAAAGGACATCATCAGTTAAAGATACATATAAAAACACACATGTACAGACACATAAACAATACAGCACAGATGCATAGAGAAAGCAACAGGTATACATACATAAGTCACATTACAAACATGCGAACAGTACATAGACAGAAACATAAAAGGAACATAACAGGAAAAAAAAAGAAAAGAAAAACTGACACACATGCACAGACACACAAACAAAAAGGACACAACTTACCTAGTGGAGCAGGCTGTACACTCACAGTCCTTACCGCTCCAAGAGGCAATCATAGATTTAAACTGTAAAAAATTGGTTTGACATTTAAAATGGTCAGGTAAGGAGTTCCATAAAACTGGTGCTGCATATCTAAAAGACATTTTGCCATATGATGTAGTTCTCACTTTTGGTATTTCTAAAATGTTTGAATATCTAAATTTGTATGTCGCTTTCTTAAAACTCACTAAGTCTGACAGACATCTAGGAGAAAGGTCATGTAAAATCGTAAAACATTCCAGAGCCATGCTACGCATCCTTCTAATCTCTAATGATGGTAATTTTGCCTTAAGTAATAATGACTCATAGCTACTCTCCAAATCTTCATAAATAAAACGTAAAGCTCTTTCTTGAATTTTCTCAATTTTCTTGGTATTTTTCTTGGAGCAGAAGTGCCATACAAGAGGACAGAAATTAAAATTTGACAAAATAAAACTACAAAATATTGTAATTTTGTTTGCCCGAGTTAACACTGGAGCAAACCTTGGAGTTAAATCTTTTTTTACCAAAAAAATACCAAACTTTAACCTTGGGCATAACTTTTGAACAGTTGGAGCTAGGGCTTTCATACTTCACCGGTGTATTCATTGTGACAAGTGGGTATAAATATTTTTTACCTTTTGACATTGACCGTAGAGTTTGACCCACTTTTTAGAAACTTTTACCTTGGTCATAACTTTTGAACAGTCAGAGGTAGGGCTTTGCTATTTCACAGGTGTATTTTTGTAACAAGACCTTACTTTGGTTACCAACACTTTTGTCCTTTTGACCTTGACCTTTAGAGTTGGACATGCAATTGAGAAAATGTCCTGTCTGTCTGTTTGTGTGTCTGTTGTCAACTTTAACCTCTCCCATAGATATTGCACTGTCAAGAATAAGTGTATACCACTTCAGTTTACGTCCCATTCCAGAATTGTGTTACCAGCGGGGGCATAGTGTTTCAAAAACACATCTTGTTTTAACTTTATATTTCAGATTATTCAGTCACCCCTTCTCTTCATCCTCCCAACGTACCCCGAAGGATAAAACAAATACGATGGAAAAATTAGTACAAAAGTACCGTAAAGAAAAAAGCAAAAGAATCCTATTCCAATCCTTCAGTGGAAGTTTTTTAGTGTTAATGATTTACATGTATTTTAAGGAAGATAATGACCTTGATATTCAAGCAAATATTGATGCATTAAAATTACAAGAAAAGAGATGCAGTGATGCACTTGAAGGCAAAATACCACTAGGAACGGACATCACACGGGAAATGGCTGAAGAAGACCTACAGAGAATACGACATGAGCTTAAACAAGAAACACAGAAACTGGAAGGACTCTAGACATTGTGTACAATCAAGTGCCAAGCTACCAACTCTGCAATACTATCAATTAAAATACTGACTTGTAATTTATGAATGAATGAACTGCACAGTGACATAAATTTTAAAGTTTTTAGCTCACCTGAGCCGAAGGCTCAAGTGAGCTTTTCTGATCACATTTTGTCCGTCGTCCGTCCGTCCGTCTGTCTGTCCGTCCGTCTGTCCGTCTGTCTGTCCGTCTGTAAACTTTTCACATTTTCGACTTCTTCTCAAGAACCACTGGGCCAATTTTAACCAAACTTATTACAAAGCATGTTTGGGTGAAGGGGAATTTAAATTGTTAAAATGAAGGGACATATCCCCTCGCAAGGGGAGATAATCAAGAAAAGACAAAAATAGGGTTGGGTCATTAAAAAATCTTCTTCTCAAGAACCACTGGGCCAGAAAAGCTGAAACTTATGTGGAAGCATCCTGGTATAGTGTAGATTCTAAATTGTTCACATCATGACCCCCGGGGGAAGGGCGGGGCCACAATGGGGAACCAAAGTTTTATATAGAAATATATAGGAAAAATCTTTGAAAATCTTCTTCTCAAGAACCACTGGGCCAGAAAAGCTGAAACTTATGTGGAAGCATCCTGGTATAGTGTAGATTCTAAATTGTTCAAATCATGACCCCCAGGGGAAGGGCGGGGCCACAATAGGGCATCAAAGTTTTACATAGAAATATATAGGAAAAATCTTTGAAAATCTTCTTCTCAAGAACCACTGGGCCAGAAAAGCTGAAACTTATGTGGAGGCATCCTGGTATAATGTAGATTCTAAATTGTTCAAATCATGACCCCCGGGGGAAGGGCGGGGCCACAATGGGGAACCAAAGTTTTATATAGAAATATATAGGAAAAATCTTTGAAAATCTTCTTCTCAAGAACCACTGGGCCAGAAAAGCTGAAACTTATGTGGAAGCATCCTGGTATAGTGTAGATTCTAAATTGTTCAAATCATGACCCCCGGGAGAAGGGCGGGGCCACAATAGGGCATCAAAGTTTTACATAGAAATATATAGGAAAAATCTTTGAAAATCTTCTTCTCAAGAACCGCTGGGTCAGAAAAGCTGAAACTTATGTGGAAGCATCCTGGTATAATGTAGATTCTAAATTGTTCAAATCATGACCCCCGGGGGAAGGGCGGGGCCACAATGGGGAATCAAAGTTTAATATAGAAATATATAGGAAAAATCTTTGAAAATCTTCTTCTCAGGAACCACTGGGCCAGAAAAGCTGAAACTTATGTGGAGGCATCCTGGTATAATGTAGATTCTAAATTGTTCAAATCTTGACCCCCGGGGGAAGGGCGGGGCCACAATGGGGAACCAAAGTTTTATATAGAAATATATAGGAAAAATCTTTGAAAATCTTCTTCTCAAGAACCACTGGGCCAGAAAAGCTGAAACTTATGTGGAAGCATCCTGGTATAGTGTAGATTCTAAATTGTTCAAATCATGACCCCCGGGAGAAGGGCGGGGCCACAATAGGGCATCAAAGTTTTACATAGAAATATATAGGAAAAATCTTTGAAAATCTTCTTCTCAAGAACCGCTGGGTCAGAAAAGCTGAAACTTATGTGGAAGCATCCTGGTATAATGTAGATTCTAAATTGTTCAAATCATGACCCCCGGGGGAAGGGCGGGGCCACAATGGGGAATCAAATTTTAATATAGAAATATATAGGAAAAATCTTTGAAAATCTTCTTCTCAAGAACCACTGGGCCAGAAAAAGTGAAGCTTATGTGGAAGCATCCTGGGGTAGTGTCAATTCTAAATTGTAGGAATCATGACCCCCGGGGGAAGGGCAGGGCCATTATAGGGAATCAAAGTTTTACATAGAAATATATAGGAAAAATCTCTGAAAATCTTCTCAAGAACCACTGGGCCAAAAAAGCTGAAACATATGTGCCAATGGAAGGATCATGGGGTAGTGTAGATTTCAAAATGTCTAAATTATGATCAGTGGGGTAGGGTGGGGATGCATTATGTATAACAAGGGTAAAATCTGGTAAAGAACAATGGTCAAAGCTTCTCAGGTGAGCGATGTGGCCCATGGGCCTCTCGTTTGATGAATCTAACTTATTTTAAGAACTGTAAAACTGTCAATTTGGGACAAGTATAAAGAATTCCAAACATTATCTTCATCCAGCAATCTATGATGAGATGAGCTCTACTGAGAAAAGAAGCACTTAGGCTTGAAACTATGACAATAGCAATTCAGAATGATTCATTTATTGTAATTTATTTCAATTCTTAAGATAAGTTTAATTGCAACAATCAGACAAGAAGTGTAGGAGTAGCATTAGGAAAGAATGTCACAGAAATTTCATGACAACACCATTTGTCAAAATCAAAAACTGACTCTAAAAAAATTATAGTCTTCTTGTCTACTCCTTTTTTAGCTCACCCGAGCCAAAGGCCGTTTGAGCTCCTCTAATCAAAATTTGTCTGTTGTCTGTCTTCGGCGTCATAAACTTTTAACATTTTCATCTTCTCTAGAACCACTAGCCAGGCCAATTTCTACCAAACTTGGCACAGAGTATCTTTGGGTAAAGTGGATTCAAGTTTTTTTAGGTCACCTGAGTAAACTCAGGTGACCTATTGCTATCTGTTTTCGTCCGTCGTCGTTCGTCGTACGTCGTACGTCGTTCGTAAACTTTTGAACATTTTCAGCTTCTTCTCTGCAACCACTGAACCAATTTCAACCAAATTTGGCACAAAGCATCTATGGGTGAAAGGGAACAAAAATTGTGAATTTCATGATCCCTGCCCCCCTGGGGCCTGAGGGGTGGGGCCAAAACCACTAAAATTAATGCAATCTTTGAAAATCTTCTTCTTTACTCCTGGACATCAAGCAGTCAAACTGTTTGCATGATTGTAATCAGCATTGAGTCCTCTACCAAAATTGTGAAATTCATGGCCCTGGGGTCAGGGGTTCTAGTGCTAGGGCAGGGCTAAATAAGTAGGTAGTGATAATGCATTATTTCTTTGAAAATCTTCTTCTCTGCTCCTGGGTATTAAATAAACCAACTAAGTAGTTAGTTATGATGAGCAAGAGTGCTTCTACCAAAATTGTGAATTTTATGGTCCCAGGGTCAGGGGTTCTGGTGTTAGGGCGGGGCTCTCTTGATTATATACATTGAAAATACATGATTTCTTTGAAAATCTTCTTCTCTGCCCCTGGGTATTAAATAAACTAACTAAGTGCATAGTTATGATGAGCAAGAGTGCCTTTATCAAAATTGTGAATTTTATGGCCCCAGGGTCAGGGGTTTTGGTAGGGGGGGGGCTTTATAGATTATATAGTAAAAATACATGAATTCTTTGAAAATCTTCTTCTCTGCTCCTAGATATTAAATAAATTAACTAAGTGCATAGTTATGATGAGCATGAGTGCCTCTATCAAAATTGTGAATTTTATGGCCCCAGGGTCAAGGGTTCTGGTAGGGGGGGGGGGGGGGGCTCTATAGATTATATAGTAAAAATACATGAATTCTTTGAAAATCTTCTTCTCTGCTCCTAGATATAAATAAATTAACTAAGTGCATAGTTATGATGAGCATGAGTGCCTCTACCAAAATTGTGAATTTTATGGCCCCAGGGCCAAGAGTTCTGGTGTTAGGGGGGGGGGGGGCTCTATTGATTATATAGTGAAAATACACAAATTCTTTGAAAATATCCTTCTATGCTCCTAGGTATTAAATAAACTAACTAAGTGCATGGTTAAGATAAGCAAGAGTGCTTTTACCAAAATTGTGAATTTTTATGGCCCCAGGGTCAAGAGTTCTGGTGTTGGGGGGGGGGGGGCTGTATTGATTATATAGTGAAAATACACATATTCTTTGAAAATCTCCTTCTATGCTCCTAGGTATTAAATAAACTAACTAAGTGCATAGTTATGATGAGCAAGAGTGCCTCTACCAAAATTGTGAATAATTTTATGGTCCCTGGGTCAAGGCTTCTGGTGTTGGGGGGGGGGGGGGGGGGGCTCTATAGATTATATTGTAAAAATACATGAATTCTTTGAAAATCTTCTTCTCTGCTCCTAGGTATTAAATAAACTAACGAAGTGCATAGTTAAGATGAGCAAGAGTGCTTTTACCAAAATTGTGAATTTTATGGTCCCAGGGTCAGGGGTTCTGGTGTTAGGGTGGGGCTCTATTGATTATATAGTAAAAATACATAAATTCTTTGAAATCTTCTTCTCTGCTCCTAGGTATTAAATAAACTAACTAAGTACATAGTTATGATGAGCAAGAGTGCCTCTACCAAAATGTGAATTTTATGGTCCCAGGGTCAGGGGTTATGGTGTGTGGGGGTGGGGGGGGGGGGGGGGGCTCTATTGATTATATAGTGAATATACATTAAATCTTTGAAAATTTTCTTCTCTGTCTCTGGGTATGAAGCAGATGAACTACCTAAATAGTTATGATGAGCAAGGGCCCTAATCTTGCAAAATTTTGAATTTCAAGGCCCCAGGGTCAGGGGTGGATGTGGGGCTCTACTTATATACTGAAAATGAATTAATTGTTTGAAATGTGCTCCTTTGTATTTATAAAACATTTATTTATTTTTTGATAGGCAATTTTAACGGTGCCTTTTTAAAATTTGTGCAATGTGTGGACCTAGGGTCAGGGGTTTATTTCACAGTGTTAGGGGCATTACTGATTATTGCTGAATATTACTGATTAGTTGGAATGCATTTTTTTTCCCCTACCTTGCGTATGGGTATTCAGTACCCCTGCGAGGTGATCATGAATAATTCATGAATTACCTTGAATTTTTCATGAATTTTATTCATGAAATGTTCATGAAACATTCATGAAGATCCTATGAACTTATTATTGGGCATATTTAAATCAATAAACCAAGCTAAGCAACTGCTAAGTGTATTGTTATGATGATCAATGGTGCCTCTTTCAAAATTGTGAATGCCATATAGCATCTGGCTTAAAACATGAATCAAATTCAATAACTGAAAAGTTGTTGCAGAATGCTCAGGTGACCTATAAGGCCCGTGGGCCTCTTGTTTAAATGAAGGGCCACACCCTCTTCCAAGGGGAGATAAGTAAGAAATAGTTAAAACTTGGTGGGTGTACCTAAAAATTATGACCCCCTGGATTAGAGGCCACAATAGGGGATAAATTTTTTACAGGTTGGTGTAACTAAAAATCATGACCCCCTGGGGGAGGGGCCACAATAGGGGATCAATTTTTACAAAGTAATATGTAGGAGAAAATCTTCTTTCCAAGAACAGCAAAGTTATATGCTATATTGATGTGGAAGCACCCTCGAATAGTATAAAATTCAATTCCCCCTCTTTATTAATAAGTAAACTTGTCAATACTGAACTGATTTACAAGTGCCTTTTCCTAGCCCATGTGCTCAGGTAGGCCATGTGGCCCATGGACCTCTTGTTTTTCAATCAAACAAAAAAAAAATGAACAAGCAGCTTCTCGAAAGAATTATTTACTTAATATGGCAATTATCAAAATAAATCAAGAGGCCCATGGGCCACATTGCTCATCTGAGCATACTAGCTATGAAAAAGCAGTGCCAGTGGTCCCTGAGTCAACACATTGCTGTTGGACCACTGGCAAATTTCATTCAATATTTTATGAGCTGACTGAGCAATGTGTTTCAGAAAAAATACAAATCTTGATTATTTTTTATCTCTCACCTAATCACATTTAACCATTCTATGATAAACAAGTTGTAATACATGCAGTTGAGATGTCAGCTGAATCCTTACCTATTTACGAAAGTTTCAATTTGATTGGTGAGAGAGCAGCAAGCCCTAGAATATTGAATGAAATTTGCCAGGGGGTCCAACAGCAACATGTTGACTCAGAATGAGGATATACTATGTGCTTTGGTTTTTTTTCTTTTATTCCAAGAAGCAGGTATATTATTATACCCCCACAAACAAAGTTTTTTTTTTTGGGGGGGGGTATATAGGAATCAGCCTGTCTGTCCATCTGTGCAAACGTGTCCGATCTATATCTTTCTTATGGAGGAATGTTAGAATCTACTACTTCACACAAAGATTGCTCATGACCTAAGGGTGTGTCATGACCTTGACCCAATGTCAATTGGGGAAGTTTAAGGTCACTGGAAGAAAAAGTTCATAATTCATGTTTAGTACATATCTTTCTTATGGGAAAACCTTGTAAGTTCCTGTTTTACACAAAGATTGCTTATGTCTTGAGGGTGTGTCATGACCTTGACCCAAGGTCATTTGTGCAAATTTAAGGTCACTGAAAGAAAAAAGTTCATAATTTGTGCCATATCTTTCTTATGGATAAACTTGGAGGGTTCCTCAATTACACAAAGATTGCTTATCATGAGGGTTTGTCATGACTTTGACCCAAGGTCATTTGTGCAAGTTCAAAGACACAGACAGAAAAAAAATCATAATTCGTGTCTGTTCCATATCTGTCTTATGGATAAAAATGGTGAGTTCCCATTTTACACAGATTGCTTATCACCTGGGGTTGTGATATGACTTTGAACCAATGTCATTAATGCAAGTTCAAGGTCACTGACAGAAAAAGTTCATAATTTGTGTCTGGTCTGTATCTTTAGTCTTTATTTTTAAATTAGGCTGCACCTTCGTTTCATTTATAAAAAAAAAATATAATGAGCAATTACATTTGCACTAAAAATGTTTAGCATTTCTCTCTTCTCTTAGATCCATAAAATAATATGATTTGGCACCTCTGAAAAACCCAGCATGGGGTATTTTGTCCCTTTGGACAGTTCTAGTTTTCACAGAAATAATGCATTTTCACTAAATAGTGATTTTAAGTGTTAACTGCTTTAAATCTTTGCTATTTCGACTCTTTGGACCTAAAACACAGTCACAAAGTTTTACCCCCAACACATCATCCACCGCTTTCTATACCCCTGCTTGAAAAGTGGGAGGGTATATAGTAATCATGATGTCTGTCTGTTCGTCTGTTACACTTTGGGGTACCCATCTCTTATCTGCAACTCCTCTCATACCACTACATGAAATTTGATGATACTTTCACAGAATCTTTATTACATATTGCCATTGTGCATTTCCTATTTTACTTTTTGATCCGACACATATTTGGGGTTTTCCACAGCAAAACATGGACATGGCCATTATATTCATATGGGAGGTGGGTGTATCATTTAGTGAGCTCATTGCTCACAGTACCTCTAGTTAAATCAGCATAAAAGTTACAAAAGGATAGCCATTTTCATTCCAATGTAATCTAAGCAATTTGTTAATGAGCTAAAATCCTATTCTGCAGACTTCTTACTGTAGATCACGAAATTTTCGCGACACCTTATTTTCGAGAGATTGTCATAGACTCTTTGTAAGCGAGACATAATTTTCACGAATAGTTGTTATTCCTCTATATAATCGCATGGAATACTATTATACGCGAGAATGAAATTTTCGCGACCGCATTGTCTCGCATAATTATGCGGAAATAAAGTTCTTGCAAATAAAAAGTGATTTACAGTATACAATATAATTTTATATATTCAATGAAATATTCTTGCATTACTCCATTAAAAATAAAGTGCCCCGCCACAGCATGATACGCCCGTCAAATATTGTTCAATAATCATAAATTGGTTGGGATGCAAGAAAATCAGGTAGCCTTGATTCACAGATTGACACAGATTTCAATGATTTAATTTCCATTTCTTATCATACATCTCTAAGAGATGCAGTGTGGGGATTGATTATAACAAATACATCATATAACTCTAAACTGGTTGTGTTAGAGCATAACAAATATCCATCTGCAGCTTACTTAAATTGTTTATTGCATATTTTATGAAATAATAGAAATGCTACAGTTTAATAAAAAAAAAATCAAACATAAATTATAATTCCTTCAGACTATAAAATTCTAAGTGAGACATGACTGCAATATGTTGCAAATATATAAAATTGAAATTTTTTTTTTTCAATGAACACATGTATAATTAGTTTTAATTATAGTATACAATACTAATTTAGTTTTAATCATACACTAAAACATAAATTTGTTTTAATTACATTACACCAATTGGAAGATCTTTATCTGGACTAGCCATCAAGAACTCTTAATTAACACAAGCATCTATGAGGCCATTTCTTTTTGCCCAACTCTCAAGAGATAAATTAAGATAACAGCTGCATCAGATAAGAGAGGCTCTTAGCTCCTGACAATAAACTCATTAATTTCTCTCTAATTTGACATGCAAGTTTCTGCTATCAAAATTCTTCTTGACCAGTGCTTGATAATTATGCCCATGGGACAAACAGAATTCCTCTCAAAGCATAAACATTTGTTACAGATTGCTGTAAAGTATATAATGAAAAAATAAGTTTTTACTTAATTTAACATTTTTTAATAAGGATACAACTATATTTTTACATTTTTTAGGATTATGAAATTTAAAATTTAAAAGACTTAGTTTTTTTTTAAAAATTCACTTAAATTAAAGGTCACAGTGACCTTAAAATAGGCCGCGACACACCTTCTACTTTAGCTGTACACTTTTGCCAAGTTTGAAAGCTCTAGGTCTCATAGTTTTCTAGTTATGAGCCGGACAGGATTTTTCCATATTTGGCTATAGCATCTTTATTAAAGGTCAGAGTGACCTACTTTTTGTGCGAGACACACCTTCTACCCAAGATGTATCAGCTGACAAAGTTTGGTAACTCTAGGCCTTATAGTATTAAAGTTATGAGCCGGACACGAGAAAAGCTAACAGACGGACAGACGGACGGACACGAAGCTTATAACATAATACGTCCCGTCTTAAGACGGGCGTATAAAAACCTTCCTTCTTGATAAAACCTATTTAATTGCCTCAAAAATCTGTACAATAAAAATGTGTATAACAAAACAGTTGTATTGGATTTAATATGCTGGGACAGAGTTCTATTTCCAATGTCATAGTGGCTCCCAAATAAATACATAGGTACATGTATTTACTGCAGTACATGTATATTCAAATGTTTTACTATGGGAAAAAAAATCAACACAATATTTCAATTCTGATAAAATTTTATTTTTACTTAATCTACAATTTGTTAAACAAAATTCATTTTCTTCTGGGGAAAAAGAGGAAATTTCCTCAACAATCTATTCTGCATTTTTTTAATAAAGAGTAAGCAGTAGAAAAATACATCATCCAGAATGAAGAAAAACCATTATGTAATACCATAACAAATGAATTAATTCTTCTCTGAGAAAATTTTAAATATACAAGCTTGTATAAACTAAATGTAATTTTAATTTGTGTTAATCTCCAAAACATTGGTACAAACCATCAAAAGTGCTACACAATAGACTTACAGAATACTGGGACAATCTCAAAAATAGTCAAGTGGGAAAGCCATCCCACAATTCTCTAATACAAGATACACTTTTTCTCTTTTCCTCAATAAATATATAGCCTACCCCAGTCTCCTGCAAAACCTGGTGTTTAAACATATTAAATATTATTTTGTGCAAACCATATTTTGTTCTATATAAACACGAGAAAACATCTTATTTCAGTCGATGACATTTTCAAAGTTGAAAATGATAATATGTTGGAAAAAAAGAATATGTGGATCCAAGCATAAAGTGAATTTATTTTCCTAATTGAAATACTACCTTATCTTGTTTTTTTTTTTTTGCATAGCATTGAAGGCTAGTCGATGATTTGTGAGTGAAAAACTGTGATAAGGCTTACAGTTCAAAATTCTTAAATATGACTAATGAGAACTATGTTTTATAAACTATCAAATGTACACCCAATGCCCTTACTCCTTCTTCTAAGTGTATGAGCCAGCATGCACAAGATCAAGAAGCAAGGACATACAATTTCAAAAAAAATTCCTTAATTAGCTTTTCTTCCTATTTCTTTCAGGCAAGGATGGCACTTACATCAACCCCCAAGACATCAGACATCTCTCAGTCTATTTTTTACGACTGGATTCAATTCTTTTCATTCTATTATCAACATTGAGTAACACAACCACTTTTAAAATCCTATCAGCTATCCAGTAGCTTGAAGTTTTCTTAACCAAAATCTTTTTTTGTTTTAAAACAAACCATACAACAAATTTCTAAACAGGGGAAAAAAATGAAAATGAAGACAATTTCAAGTAACATGAAAAAATCTATGTATAGTAATGGTGAAATCAATTGACAGCTCTGCCAGTGGAGAGTATAGACTTATTTCATATATCCATTTTTATTTCTTTTAAAAATTATCTTAACATTTTTATGGATCCTCTCTTTGTTCAAACTTCCTTTTGGAACAAAATTTTCCCTCCTCATGTTTTACCTCAGTGATGAAATGTACTGCTTCAAGGCAAAATTCTGTTGCCATGGAATCAGAATGAAGATAATGTAATGTTATAAATTTCCTACATAATAATACACTACTTTTCAACTCCCAATGAAAAAAAATTTACAAAGATGGACTGATTATTTTTTTGGAATGAATAAAAACCTCATTATAGTATCAAGTCATATAGCACTAGTAACTCAAAATAATTGGAAACCAAACATAAACTAAAAAAAATAAAAGAAACAAAGTTCAAGAACAGTATACATTAATTTACATAGACAAATACTCTAAAATATGTAAATGAATGATCATTATTGAATCACAGACTGACAAAACAAATCCCTAGTAAGTATATTTACATGTATTTATAAGGCTCACAGCTTGCACCCATTCTCTAAAATCTCCCTCTCTATTGCATATTGTTAACCAGATATTCATATCATCAAAATTCATTTCAACTCATGTAATAGGTACTAATTTTTTGCTTGTATGTGAGTTTGAGTTCTATATCATTGTAAATGTTGAAATTCCATGTGTCAAAATACACAAAAACATGAAAATTCTAGCAATCTGTACAAAGTATAAATAAGGTACGCACCGATTATTCTGAAACAACCTTACAAAAGAAAAATAAAATACTATCAGTACAAAGCAGACCAAATTTACAGTTTAGGGGAGAAATGTCCAGACTTTAAATTCTTTAAATATAAGTTTGCATCTTAATAATATGAAAACCTGCTTAACAAAGCGTCAATATTAGCACTTGAGTCACTAAAACAATTTGAAGATCCTAGTTATTCCCGCCATTACAAGCGGTAATTGGTCCGTTGGACATGACACAAGGGGCATTCGGTGGATTTTCCAGCGCACGCTTCACACATGACCCTGTGGTTACACGGCACACATGTAATACTACGACTCCTATCCTGACACATAATACATTTCAGGGTCTGCTGGTACATGATCACCTGTAAAAGAAACGGTCAATAAATATCCACTCCCAGGACAGGCATCTAGCCTTTGCGAATTAAATCACAGATAACTCACATGATATAATATCTTCCGTATTTTAAACATTTTTTATTGAAATTATATCTGCTGGTTCATTTCAAATAAACACACTTTTAATATGATTCTGAATGCACAAATCGGTCTTTAATTTCACGTAACACTTTGTTTACAACAGATGGGACCTACCTTGTCTAATTTGTCCATATCCATTCTAAGTTGTTGCTGTATCTGTCTGAGCTGAGGAATAGGTAATTTTTCTATCTCGTTCACCTGATGAAGTAATCTTACACTATTGGATCCACCACCCATTTTATCCAGATCTAGTTGTATCTTTGATATTCTTCCAAGAGCCTGTAAGGAAATTAGAAGTCTTCTGAACAATTCAAGGCAACGACTTCATGTTATAAAATTAATAATAATTCACAAGAGTTGCAAAATAAGTGTAAATTCCTTCTGATGTTGAAAATTAAACAGACAGAGAAGACTCATAGTGAACTATTTTTGTCTGACCACCTCATATTGACCTACCTTGTCTCTGTTTCACTGCCTCTCTTATTGATCTACCTCCTCCCTCCATTTAACTTTCCCCCATTACTGACTTACCTCGCTCCGTTTGCGCCCCCCCCCCCCCCCATTATTGACTTATCTTGCCCCTCTGTTTGTCTCCCCCCCTCTATTGACCTACTTCGTCCATTTGTTTGAGCCCATTATTGACCTACCTGATTTCTCTGTTTCTCTGACTTCCCCCTCTTTTGACCTTCCTCGCCCCACTGTTAGACCCCCCCACTATTGACCTACTTTGTCTCTTTGTTTGACCCCCGATAGACCTACCTCATCTCTTTGTTTGACCGCCTGAGCCTTTTCTTCCTCGGCTGATTTGGCTTTTCTGAGGGATTCCTCAGCCTCTCTCTTCCATGCTTCACAAGCCTGAACACAACAAAAACATCTCATGCAATAAAAAAAAAAACATTTCAATAAAAAGATTTACAGAAATCTGTCCTTCAGATCAGATACCAGTTCAAAACTCCTGCGCACATCAACATTAATATCGGAAATTAGACAGATGCATGCAAATATTCAACTCCCAAATATATACAGAGTGAGAAATTGACAAATACAGTGGTTTTACCTTAAATAATTAACAAAGGTTTTAGCCAATCTTTTAATTTAAGGTCAAAACCAGTGTTAATTGTGATATTATGATTAAAAAATTATGGAACATGATGGACAAAAAAATGTCATCCATAATATGAATATGGGCAAAGAACAAGGCCAAAACAAAAAAAATTTCTGCAAAACATATTTCAGAAAATGTCATTTAAATTTAGCGAGAAAAAAAATTATAGGGCAAATGTGACTGTGTCAGGGGAAACAACTTGTCGTATTCTACACTTACACACTCTCTGTCAAAATTCATGAAAACACAGATAATTTATGCCAAAAAGTCATTACTGAACACATAATTTAAATAAGTTAAATTTACTAACACCTATTATAAGGTAGTAAACAACCAAAAATAAATAAAACATTAAACACTCTAAAATTTTCATATAGATAAGAGAGGTCATAATTTTTTGTTTAAATAAGGTACGACTGGCTTCCTTACGCTTTTCGCCTGAGAATAAGCCTGCTCCCAGTGTTCTTGTCTTGTCTTGTAATGCTGGAATTCCTCACGTAACTTTTGCATATCTGCTCCTTGAGAACTATTGGATAGATTGGATGAGGAATACAGTGGAGAGTGCGGGCCCCCGGGGCCACTTCTAGGAGACATCGAATTTACGTCGCTAAATTTGTTGTGATTGTGGTAACCCAATAAGGAAATATTCTACAAAAAAAAAAAAATTAATGCACTGATGTCATGCCAAGTTTACACATAAAACAATGAGATTATCATTTTATCTGAAATGACACATTTATTTACTGTGTTCTATCCTTCCTCCTATACTCTGACAGCAGCTATCTGGCTCCTTGCCTTATTTATATGAGGTTATTCTACACAAAGCATTTTTTAAAATCATAATTATTTTAAAGCTAAACTCTTCTACTCACTGGTTCACCAGAATCCTGTTTTTGATTTCCTGTCAACAGACCATGAGAAAAGCTACCAAAGGGGGAGGGAGGGGATTGAGAAAGACTCCCAATACTTCCCCTCTGAAGGCCTCCTGGGATACCTATGGGTATGGACTGTGCACCAAAACCTGAAAAACAAAATGTACTAGGATATTATATTTGTATGTGCTTAAAGCTCTCCACCATAGAAGTTAACAAGTAAGCCATCATGTAATTTATTTAGCCCATTTCACACATAGATTGAATTACCTGAAGTTGGTATTCCTGCACTTAAAGAGCTACTAAGGGAGTTAATTTCATCTTTATCTAGTTCTCGGTCTATACTGTTGATATCAATATCATCTAAACATAGGTCATCCAAAGCATGACCTACAATGTACAATACAGTAAATAAAGCTTCTGTTTGAAAACATCAAAACTCATTATATAGCATAAAGGTTAACAAATCATTAAGGTAATCCAACTCAAAATTTCTATGTTTTTTAAAGTCAAAAACCTAATTCATCCAATTTTTACGTAAATTAATTATTTTTTTTCTGGTATCCTTACCTATTACAGATCCTACGGTATCCCCTGGGGGGTAGAAGGCCGGGGCGAGAGGGGACATAGTGGACACATTGGGCTGTTGATTTGCTACAGGGCTGGGGGTCGTACTAGTGGAGAAGGTCAAACTGTGCAGCATCAGCAGATTCTGTTTACGCTTAGCTTTCTCCACCAGATCAATTGTTTGGTCAGAATCTATAGACTGTAACTGTTGACGTAATTTCATCTGAAATAGAAAAGTAAATTACATTAAACCCTTGGCTAAGTCAAGCACCAAATGTAATAAATAATCAAATGAATGAGGAAAATAAGGCAATGATAGTACACAAGAAACAGAGGTAAGAAAATGCATTGAATGAAAAATTCATGTATGACTAGAGCATGTCATGCAGAGTGATGAACAACCTATTTAAAGGTGTCAACTCAATCCTCATAAACTGAACTAAACTAAACTAATAAATTGAAGAGTAGATGTGAACTCAGTCCTATGTAATAAACTGAATAGAAGGTTTGAAATAAATCTTAAGTAAATGAAGTGGATGAAAACTCAATCCAGATGAATTAAATGAATTGTATGTATGAACTTGTTCCTGATAAATTGAAGTGTAGGTGTAAACTCAATCCCGAGTAATAAACTGAAGTGAAGGAGTGAACTTAGTCCTATCAACTGAAATGTAGGTGTGAACTCAATCCTAAGTAATAAACAGAAGTATTAGTATGAACTCATTCGGATATCCTAAGTAATAAACCAAGGTATAGGTGTGAACTCAATCCTGAGGAACATGAGATGACGATGAAGGATGTCATCTAAGTTCCTACTTACACTGACCATTTGCGAGTCTTCTCTCTCTGACCCCGGGGCTCGCTGATAGAATCCTGAGTCTGACGTAATACTACTAGAGGTGCTGCTAGATCGACCTTTTCCTATTGGCTCTGGGAGTGGACTACTGGTCTGTAGGTGTTGATTTGTTGCTATATTGTTACTCTACAAAACAAAGTCTCTGTCACAACACCAGTCTAAATGTACATTATATTTAATTCATTATTAAGACTTTGGAAAGGCATATACAGGTACATTTAATGTTTTATGGGTATTATTCACTATGTCAAGCATTCAGAATGTCCAGCATTTAGAATAATCTTTTTTTCAAATATTGAAGATTTATCACCTCAGTTTGTACATAATGAACTCTGGTAATTAAGCATGTTACATTTTATAATGGTTCTGGAATAGTATAGTACTTACAGTGATAGTAGCATAAGGAATACTGTTGGCTCGTTCTTTTCCTATGGGAACCGGTAATTTAGGTAAACTACTAGAACCATTCTGATTCTAAAAAAAAATTCATTTGTACATTCAATCTCAAATCTATTACTCTTGGGGGAAAAAAAAAACCATTTGAATCTGTTTTCTGATAAAAAGAAATTGCCTAACAAGCAAAATTATTGGAATTGCACAGATTTCTGTGAATCAAAAACCTACTGATTTAGAATGGGGATCACCCGTGTTGAGTGCGTATATCGTTTGAGGGTTCTCAGCTATTGGTAAAACTGTGCTCATAAATGCCGCCAGAGAATTCTCACTTGTTGACAAAACATCTCTCTGGGTAGTTATTTCCTCTGTAATCAAAGAGAGAAACAATTTTGTTACTGAAAAGTAAAAAAATCTAAACACAAGACTGTGTTTCAGCTCTTCTCCAATATAGATTCTTTGTACACTATCTCTATAAAACTGAAATGCAATAAATCTTACGTTCCACGTGAGCAAAGGCACAAAATGGCCCCCTTGGACAATATCCTGTCTGTACCATATCATTACACTTAGTAGACTTGTAAATCTGGTGGGAAAAAATGAATATATGACAAACGTAACATCAAGATACATAGTTTGTTATTGGATTGAACTTTCATTTAAAGAGCTTACTATGAACAAGATTAAACTGCTGAGATTTTTTATGCTAGATACAATAATGGCTTTATGTACACTGCCTTACCTCGGGGTGGAACTGTTGTTCTGTTCTCGTGTGACAGTAAGCACAATTGTCACCATTCTCACACTGTGTCGGATCGCCCCAGTCATCACCATGTTTTACATTAGGACACGGGGTCGACCTAACACATTCACAAAATTTACAATTACTTAAAAAATATCCTGCATTTACTTATTTTGCATACGTGGATAGTTACTTTTAGTGACATTTAGTAGTTGAATGTTTAGTCAAAGTTTGTCAATTTTGATGATATTTATATATCATATACGGCTATCATATACATGTACTGACCAGCTTTGCAAATGTGCTATTATAATTGGGTATACCTTTATATGCTCCATTATTTTAGCATGTTTACTATTACTATGAATCTTAAATTGGCCAAACACACAAAGATAATGCATGTTGTGCAGCATATCAAGAGAAATGCAGTGGATGCTGCATGTGACCTATTGACCTCTTCCCCTGGATTACTGACCATTTGAAGCAAGGAATTCCCAAGAAATACTAAGTACCACACTAATAAAATACATATTTAGATTATGAAAATCACAAAAATTTACAAATTTTATCAATTTTATCCATCCAAAGTTCTAATCAATCATTTACCAATTCCAATAACTGGTTATTCAAGATAACATTTTCAAATCTGAACCTGCATTTGATATAAATACAGAATCTGGATAAATGAAATGTTAAGATTAATTTTATTTCAGAACGGTGAATGTAACCATAAGCAAATTCAAATCTGTCAGAATTTGAATCAGTGTAAATAAACTGGACATGAAGTAAAGAAAAGTGTGGGATTTCAGGAAATTCATCAATATTACAACTCTATAGTGTGAATGTACTTTAATCTTTTAAGTTATTGCAACCTTTATTAATGACAAAATAAATCAAGTAATAAAAACCTTCTGGTCTCTATTTCTACTATTAACTCTAACAAGAGGCCCATGGGCCACATCGCTCACCTGAGAAGCTTTGACCATTCTGTTCTTTACCAGATTTTACCCTTGTTATACATAATGCATCCCCACCCTACCCCACTGATCATAATTTAGACATTTTGAAATCTACACTACCCCATGATCCTTCCATGGGCACATATGTTTCATTTTTTGGCCCAGTGGTTCCAGATAAAGATTTTCAAAGATTTTTCCTATATATTTCTATGTAAAACTTTGATTCTCTATAATGGCCCTGCCCTTCCCCCGGGGGTCATGATTCCTACAATTTAGAATTGACACTACCCCAGGATGCTTCCACATAAGCTTCACTTTTTCTGGCCCAGTGGTTCTTGAATTTTCAAGATTTTTCCTATATATTTCTATATTAAACTTTGATTCCCCATTGTGGCCCCGCCCTTCCCCCTGGGGTCATGATTTGAACAATTTAGAATCTACATTATACCAGGATGCCTCCACATAAGTTTCAGCTTTTCTGGCCCAGTGGTTCTTGAGAAGAAGATTTTCAAAGATTTTTCCTATATATTTCTATGTAAAACTTTGATGCCCATTGTGGCCCCGCCCTTCCCCCGGGGGTCATGATTTGAACAATTTCTACACTATACCAGGAACGTAAGTTTCAGCTTTTCTGGCCCAGTGGTTCTTGAAAGAAGATTTTCAAAGATTTTTCCTATATATTTCTATATAAAACTTTGGTTCCGCATTGTGGCCCCGCCCTTCCCCCGGGGTTTATGATTTGAACAATTTAGAATCAACATTATACCAGGATGCCTCCACATAAGTTTCAGCTTTTCTGGCCCAGTGGTTCTTGAGAAGAAGATTTTCAAAGATTTTTCCTATATATTTCTATGTAAAACTTTGATGCCCTATTGTGGCCCCGCCCTTCCCCCGGGGGTCATGATTCCTACAATTTACAATCTACACTATACCAGGATGCTTCCACATAAGTTTCAGCTTTTCTGGCCCAGTGGTTCTTGAGAAGAAGATTTTCAAAGATTTTTCCTATATATTTCTATATAAAACTTTGGTTCCCCATTGTGGCCCCGCCCTTCCCCCGGGGGTCATGATGTGAAATTTAGAATCTACTCTATACCAATGCTTCCACATAAGTTTCAGCTTTTCTGGCCCAGTGGTTCTTGAAAGATTTTCAAAGATTTTTCCTCTATATAAAACTTTGTTCTCCATTGTGGCCCTGCCCTTCCCCCGGGGGTCAATGTGAAAAATCTACACTTACCAGGATGCCTCAGCTTTTCTGGCCCATTTCTTGAGAAGAAGATTTTCAAAGATTTTTCCTATATATCTCTATATAAAACTTTGGTTCCCCATTGTGGCCCCGCCCTTCCCCCGGGGGTCATGATTTGAACAATTTAGAATCTACACTAACCCAGGATGCTTCCATATACGTTTCAGCTTTACTGGCCCAGTAGTTCTTGAGAAGAAGATTTTTTAATGATCCGACCCTATTTTTGTCTTTTCTTGATTATCTCCCCTTGCGAGGGGATATGTCCCTTCATTTTTACAATTTAAATTTCCCTTTACCCAAGGATGCTTTGTACCAAGTTTGGTTAAAATTGGCCCAGTGGTTCTTGAGAAGAAGTCGAAATTGTGAAAAGTTTACAGACGGACAGACAGACGGACAGACGGACGGACAGACAGACGGACGGACGGACGACGGACAAAATGTGATCAGAAAAGCTCACTTGAGCCTTCGGCTCAGGTGAGCTAAAAACTGAACATTGACACTTATAATTTATGGCTTATTAAAGGTTAATGTTTTTCCTCAGCTTTTGGCAAAATAAAAACAAAATGAGGCTTTACCTGTACTTGCATTTCTTTGGACTTCTTCGCCTGTCTCTCGTGTTGTGATATGACGGACAGGCATACCCCTGCCTACATAACCGAGGAGGCCTCTTGCACGGTTCTGTTTTATAGTTTGCCAGTACATAATTTGTATCTACAATATAATACAACTTGTTGATGGGTGCACTGCCTGTTGATGCTAGCTGGTATCAAAATTTCCAGAGGGCCTCTAACCTAGCAGTTTTTTTTCTCTCTCCCATTAAGAACTTCCTTCATTGTTAATTAATCAATATTTTCACCATAACAACAGTGATCAAGTTATCAACCTGTTATATTTACCTGTTATTGTGGTTTTGGATTTCACATAAATCATTAACATCAGGTGTTATTATTATTATGTCATTATTCCTTTTCTCATTTTACAAACATTGTATCATTATATTTCCTTCGGGTTATAAGAATGCTTACCATTCCACTTTGGGTCCTCTGCCAGAATTTTGTCCTTTTCTAAACTACTAGGGGTTCCAGAGGAAGAACTGAGTGAAGCCTTCAGATCTGGGGTCTCAATTGCCTGCAACTCTCTGATGTCATAAATTGGGGGTCGTAGGTCATGGGCTCCATGTGCAAATGCACAATGTGGCCCATTTTTGACACAGTTTCCCTTGGAATCTGTTTCATAGACACAAGTTCCTGTTTTATAATACCTCAAGTGGTACCTTCGCTCTGTGTCTCCAGCTGTTCTGTGTAGAAAGGGGCACCTGCAATGTTGACAGCAATACTAAACTGTCACAGGTGAAATCTTCACAACATTCATGTTTAAAATACAAACTGACATGCATGCAACAAATCTTCCTAAAATAGATTACACAGAGATATTTATTTTCATACCTATTATATTGCATTCGTTTACTTTTGGGTTGTCTAACACAGTTCTGTACCAAGCATATTATAATGAATAAAAACGATGACTATTATTTACTGCTGGAATAATTAATTAGTATATAAGATTTTTTTTACTTGATATATTTTTAGACATTTTTTCATATTGTCTAGGACTTTATTCATGCATAACATGACAGCCTTGACAACTGTACACTGTGACACAACAATAAAACATTCCACAAATTTTAATGCACAGCACTTTATAACCTTCTATTTATTTCACATTCCATTACACATTATCCTAATTTTTAATAATTGTTTACTTTCTTAAAGCTTACTTCACTTTGATATTTTGTTCATAAAAAAAATAAATCAGTAATTCTATCAAAGAAACTTTAAAATCTTATAATTGATTTGAAAATGCCAATGCTAGGTATCATAATGTATATGTGATCCATTTGACATGTAATCAGGGTTCATCTTTTGCAAAACTAGTACTAGCATTTTGTTATAGATTAGGTACTGGGTTTTATTCCTTTGACAATATATTGTTGCAGACTTTTTAAAAAAATTTTCTCTACAAAAATTCACTTCTAAAATTTATTACTTATTTTATTTCTTAACTTTTCTGAGCATTTTGCTTAGCTGAAAATTCATTGTTGTTTCGTTGGTGGTGAAGTTCAAGGTTACATCACTGACACACTAACCCTATTGCTCCAGTACGCATGACTTGAGAAAACAGCTGATTGAAATAAACATTTGGAAAGCAACCTCTACATTTTAAAATAATTTTTATGTAGTATGGTCATTTAATGTAATTTTGATATTCAGTCAGATTTTGTCAACCCCTGCTCCTGGGGTATTCCGGTATCTGATGGAGTTGGTTTTATTTACGTGTTGTTTTTATAAATAGATTGGTAAACATACCGTCAACACAATGAAAACTTTTTTGCTAGACCAATGTTTACCATAAAAGTTATTTTAATTTTATCAAAAGTAAATGAGAAAATAGTTTAATTATTTGATCCATTGTCAATTCGTAAATAACGGAGAAATAAAACGCAATTTCTGCAACTCCGCATTTTCCAACAAAATGGCGGACAATGTTTACAATATGTCAGATTGTTTTCCTTCAAAAAATTGAATATATTCTGACAAAACAGCATTGTGATTGATGTTTCTTGTCATAATACAACAAAGTCTAACAGGAAAAACAACTGTCATAAAGTCTTTTCACGAAACAAAATGAGAAATCTAGTTTTCTTTCAGTGACCAAAATATTTCCCACCAAAATTTGAATGGCGGCCAGAAAGACAATAAGGTACTCACTCATCCCCATCAGGACAAAGCCCATTCGTATCGTCATATTTGGTACAGTACACGTCTGGACTGTAATTAAAGGTTCCATCTCGTTTCCGAATAGGTCTTCGTCGTCTTTGATTCATAAAATGCCAGTGAAAGCAAGTGAACGGTCTATGCTGTGTGCATTTGTGTTGAAGAAATAACGGGCATTGTTGTGTTCTAAACTCTTTTAAATATCTGAAAAGAGACAGCAAAGTAAGTAAAAACAATTTAAGGCAGTTAATATGATCATCAGATGTTGTTCAATAAAACTTACAAGTAATGTTGCGGTTTTTCTGTTTGTGCTTGAACCGCTGGGCTTTCCGACGGCATTTTTGTTGTCAATATTTTCATAACGCGCATCATTGCTGCGCAGTTGTGAAATGTCATTGCATTCATTGGCGGAAAATACCCATGTGGCTTAGTTCACGACCTTTTCGCTAGCGCGCACTTGTCAAATTTCGAATTCTCCGAAACTTGACGAAATAAAATAAATCGAACATTAAATGGTGCTCATGGGAAATTGTGCTTTCTACTCCTTTCGTGTATTTTGCTATACTATATCTATAATATTTATTTATAATGCCTTTCTTCATGTTCTTTTAAACTAAATGTACTTTTTTTGGTTTTCAGAATTCATTGAATGGACCTTCAAAAATAAAATTGATATGTATACGGTGTGTATATGAATAAATAGTGACCAAAATATGTCAAATTACTAAAACTGTCGTTTCTCATCAATTTATAATATGCTTTTAAATACGCCTTTTAACAGGGCTTTGATCTTGCTACATGAAAACTTCCAAATACAGTTATATGGACTCCAAGATATTTGTAGCCAGATACAAGTCTTTCAAATTATTTTGAAACATATGTTTTTGCACAATATTAAACAAGCTTCATTAAAGGTCGTAACTTGAGGGGTTTTTTCCCGAATGTTTACCGATCAGAACAATACTTTTCAAGTTTAGAAAGTCTATTTGAATATACCTTTACCTGATGATGATAAAAAATAAGAGATATGAAACAGACCTAAATGACAAAAATCTATATAAGATTAAGATATTTAACCTTTCAAATGTGCTCAAGACGGAAAGAGTGAGACTGATTCATAAATCAACGGGCCAACGTTAACACTGGTCTCACAAACAAATCTTGATAGATAAATTTGCTATAAAAATACATTGGCATCAAATCATTAATTACCTTGGTCCAATTATGTTAGAGCTATTTTAGATGAATGTGGATAATCTTATTTCTGGACGACACTACAAGAATGACCATGTATGGTTTAGCATGGGTCAAAAATCGAGTACTATAGTAAAAACAATACTTGTTTACCAAAATATCCATACCTAGAAAGTAATGTTTATAATTCATCAAAGGGTTTTACGGGTATCTATCAAATTTATGAAGAAATACACATGTACCCTAATCAGAAAAAAAACTCATTATTTTGCCTCGAAAATTTTTAACTTTGCTTTGTAGATACAACCATTACATTAACAATTTTAACCTTTAATTTTTTTCCCCCGATTTTTATGTCCCTCCCCCTTTAAAGATTCGGGGATATATAGTTTTGCCGTGTCTGCCTATCTGTCTATTTGTCGGCAAAAACTTTAACCTTTCCCTTAATTTTTGATTGGTTGGATTTTGGTATGACCGACATGTAGAATTTTTTTTGGTCAGATTAAAGCGATCTGAAGGCCTGTGTTTCACACGTGCATTCCTTGTGACAAGACCCTTCTTAAATCTTTGGGTATATATCAACATATTTACTTCTTCACCCTGACTTTGGAGTTTTACCCACCTTTTCAAAAATTTACCAACTTTGACTTTGGCCATAATTTTTGAACAGTTGTTGCTAGGCCCGGGCTTCCATACTCTAAATTTTGTATTTTGACAAGGCCTTTCCTTGTGTATAAATATTTTTACCTTTTGATCTTGACCTTGGAGTTTTACCCCTTTTTATTAAAACTGTAATTTTGACCATCACTCTTTGAATTTTTAGAACTACGTCTAGGGCTCTCATACTTCATACACCTAAATCACTGTAAAAAGAACTTTCCTTGGATATATTTTTTTTGTTTTTTGACCTTGACGTTAGAGTTTGACTCACTTTTAAAATACTTTAATCGTGTTTATATAAATAACTCTTGAACATTAAGTACTAGGGTTTTCATATTTGACAGGTGTTTTCCCTGCATGTAACATAGCCCATCTTTGGATATTAACGATTTTGACCTTGACCTTTGAGTTTAATCTAGCTGTACACTGGGAAAAAATTAACCTTGTCAACAACTTTTGAACAGTTGGTGCTAGGGCTTTTATATTTTATATGTGTATTTCTTGTGAGAAATTCCTCTGAGTATTATTAACTTTGACATTTTGACCTTTACCTTGGAGTTTGACACACTTTTTATAAACTTTTAACTTTGCCATGACTTTTGAACGATTGGTACTTGGGCTCTCATTTTCACATCTTCCCAAGTCAAGGGTTTCTGCTCGATACTGCTCCACATGTGGTGCGGAGTCGATCAGAAACCATTAGGAAGTTGATTGCACAGGTACCGGTTTATTCATTGAGATAAGTATACTCTCTTTTAGTATCAACATTTTTAATCTCTTGACCATTGACCCAGGCATTTGACTTTAAAAAATCAGAAAAAATATTGAAGAGGGGGGAGGGGGGGGGGGGTAAAGGGACAATCCTTTCCACGAATATGAAAAAAAAAATCAGTTTGCCTTTTCAAAATTTATACATTCGTAAAGAAAAAAAAGATAAACATCAGGCTTGGGGTCAATTACTTTGAAATGTAATTAATTACTTTCAAATACATTGATAATTTAGTCAAATACTTGCAATTACAATTACATTGATTTTTTCAAATGTAATTAATTACTTTCAATTACTTTGACAAATGTAATTAAATACATTTCAATTACTTGAGTCTTATTTAAAAATAAAAAAAAAAATTTTTTTTTTGTAAAAATAAGATTTTTTTTATAGTGAATTTTTATTCGGTGTTTTTGTTCTTGACAGGGGTTCACACCTTGACCAATTAAGACCTTTACCTATAATGACTTGGGCAGTGTTACACACTGTATAAACAAATTAAAAATTATTGTACAAACACAAGCCCATGCTACACCAGCATGGTGTATGACAAGAGGTTTGTTACTTTCTTGAATCCATATTTTTGAATAAAATAAATTAATATTTCTCTAAAATCTATTCAGTATTTTCTATCTTAAAATGTATAGAATACATGCACATGTAAATCTGAAAGGAGATGTAGTTAGTCTATAATTACTGTAAAAACAAACTATCTAAACCATCTATTGTCTTTTCAAGTGGGAATAGGTAGAATTGAGATTTTCAAAAGAGTGGGAATAGGTTATATCCACGAGTGTAAAAACTGTGTATCAGTATATAAACTTTTATTTTTTAAAATTTTAAAAGTAATTGAAATGTGTTGAAAAGTAATTGAAAATACATGACCTTTTTTGAAATGTATTTAAATACATTCAATTACTTGTAATTGAAAGCTCACTCAAATACAAATTACTTCCAATTACTTTGAAAAATGTAATTAATTACACTAAAATACAATTACTTTATTCAATTACCCCATCCCTGATAAACATGTACATAATTTTGATAATTTACCAGTATTTGGAGGTCGCTGTTGTGATAGCATGCACGATATCACCTATATTAAGTGTAAATAAAAAATAAAGTTTAAAGTAGTTCGTAATCGCAAACCATTAACACGAGAGAGGCAAATGGCAGAGAGAGATGAGTATTTTGAAATGCTTTTGAACATCCATTTATAAATGAAGATGTATAATTTTGTCCACATTATTCCATTTTAAACACAACTTAAACTTGAATTTAATGTTACAGTACAAAGATTCCTTGCATTTCATGCAGTCAGTTTGAATAATAGGATTCCTTCCTTGTCTTCTTAAAACAGAATACAGAAAGATTTGTTCATACTGTTCCTATGTAATTATTTGTACCAGTGTGCATTTATTAAACTTGTTTCAAGGTAAATTTTGGAGTTTAGGTCTATTATTTTGTTTGTTTTCTAACTTTGTGTGTGTATTTTGTGTATTTTTTTTAAGGCAGAGATTTTAAGCACCGCCTTCAAAAATACCTGGTCTGGGTAGCCCTGTCAATCAACTGCACGAAGGTCCATCATTGGATGCTGGAACTTGATTGACAGTTACTTACTGGTCCCTGTGTATACCCTGTACACCTTGACTGGGACTCGTGATGACCTTCTAATTAACTTTTGATCCTTTGATGTTTACTGAACATGGTATACAGAAACTTTATCACTATGAAAATTTTTAGATTGATAATATGACTTGAAATATACCTTTAGTATTTGAAAGATTATAATATAATATGCATTTAAAAAATTTGGTACATAAAACTTTTTTCAAATGAAATTTCGATATAATTTTTAATATGCTAAATGGTAAACCTTAATTAAGTGAATATGTTATTGAAGTTCAGAGCATCACTGTCTGAAGTAATTAAATTTAAAATAATGATTCTAATCATATGGGTCACCTACATTTCCTTTTTTTTTTTTTAATAAGAATCATCATTTTATAAATTGTCAAGGAAATTTGGTGCCTCTCCAAAGTCTCAACTGGAAAAATATACGTGGGTGTGTGTGTTAGATTTAACTTTTTTTAAAAAAGGAATATCTGCGAAAAGACGACTGTTCCTAGATTATCGAATTAATTTTTGTTCAGGTGCCGAATTCATTTGAAATGCCGTTCCCTGCAAATATTGAATTGAGAGAGAGAAAGAGAGAGAGAGAGATGTTTATTTTTAGATATTCTAAAAATAGAAAACACGTGGACAATATGAAGCCGGAAGCCACTCTTCGATCATTCCATGATGTGATAATGAGAGAGAGAATTCCAATTTTCAAGTATACTGTTTTAATCGTTTTTGTTTCACAGTGACACTGAAACTTGATTGACACAACTGGATATTTATGAAGACGGTAAGTTTTGTACAAAATTAATTAATTTTGACATGTGCATGTATGACACGTAGGCCTATATACGTTAGGCATTTTATAAAAATGTAATGCCTATTAAATGCAAACAACATCTGATGCTCATATGGATTGAATATTTCACACAAAGAACATAAGGCCCATAGGTCATAATGCTCACCTGAAACACCTAGCTTGTACCCGCCGTAAAAAATTCTCCCTCTTTTTCCTATAAAATTTTTGATGCCATAGCATGCGCTTTGCCCAGTCCCAAAGTGGCCATCAGGTCATGGCATTATTAAACTTAACATTATATGGGGGTGCTTCTGTAACCAGAGAGGGAAAGAATTTGATGGACTAGGGTTTGAACCCATGCCCCCAGTCAGTCGATAAGTTCTTGTAATTACTATCCTAGAAACACCCCATTCCATCCCCCTCCAACCCATCCCTCAAATGTGAAAAGACAATAAAAACAAAATACATGTAGTACATCAATTGTTGCCTTTTGTCAGTATATACTTATACATTGTTGATAAACTAAGTACAATCAGTGACGTATATACGTCACTGGTACAATACATCACTATAAATATTTGCAGTACCCCATTTTCATGGAATAGCTATTTAGAAAATTTATTTAGGCAAAACAAAATTTTCACAAATTCTGGTTATTGGTATTATATAATCTATACTGTTAAAGATGTATAATATGAGAATGAAATTTTACGCTTGTAAACAGTCTTCAACTTTCATATCAGTAATGGTAATAAGACAAGAATTAAGTACTCAAAAATTAAAAATAGGATTTCTAATTTTCACTTCTTAGGTTATACTTGAGCATTGTCTATGAATTAATACTGTGATTAGTTTTGATTTTACCATTTTTTTTTTATTCTTGCAGACCTAGAGCACTGGTGTGGTAATTCCTAGAGACTGTGAACCAAAGAAAAAACTTGACTGATTCTTACAAAATGAGTGAAAAGGAAGGAGATGTCAATGATAAAGTTAGTGTCCTTCATGTTTTTAGCTCACCTGAGCCGAAAGCTCAAGTGAGGTTTTCTGATTAAATTTTGTTCGGCATCCGTCTGTCTAGCTGTCTGTAAACTTTTCACATTTTCGACTTCTTCTCAAGAACCACTGGGCCAATTTCAACCAAACATTTTTAAAGTATCCTTGGGTGAAGGGGATTAGAGTTTGTTCAAATGAAGGGCCACGCCCTCTCCAAGGGGAGATAATTAAAAATTAGTGAAAAATTAATGATACTTTTAAAAATCTTCTCAAGAACAGCAAAGCATTATTGGTCATACAGGTATTTATATGGAAGCATCCTCAGAAAGTGTAGATTTAAGTTTATTCAAATCATGACCCCTGAGGATATGGTGGGGCCACAATGGACGAGCAAAGTTTTATAAAGGAGTATATGGGAAAAAAATCTTCTCAAGAACAGCTAAGCCATGATTGGTTATTATTTATATGGAAGTTTCCTATGGTAGTGTAGATTCAAGTTTGAATCAAATCATGCCCCCGAATGTAGGATAGGGCCATGATGGATGAACAGAAGTGTTTAAGAAAAATCTTCTAAAGTCACTCGGCAGCAAAATCATGATTGGATATATTTACCGGTATATGGAAATATACTCAAGTAGTGTAGATTCAGATTTGTTCATATCATGACCCCTGGGCCGGAAGTAGGGTGGGACCATATTGAATTGAGAGGGAAAAAAAAAACAGTCAAAGAAATATGTATAAGCATCCTAAGTTGGTTTAGGTTCAAGTTTGTTTAAATCATACCACTTTTTCTTTGAAGCTAAATGTGCATTCTGTAATATAACTTTTTTCTTCAATTAACAGATTTTGTTGGAGCCCTATAACTATATATGCCAGATACCAGGGAAAAAAGTCAGGGCAAAGCTAGCTGCAGTAAGTCTTTCCTTTATTACTGACCACATCATGAGTAGTATCAAACTCTTTATTGGTTATTTTTCCAAATAATTTTTAGCTCACCTGAGCCGAAGGCTCAAGTGAGCTTTTCCGATCTTATTTTGTCCGTCGTCCGTCCGTACGTCCGTCTGTAAACTTTTCACATTTTCGACTTTTTCTCAAGAACCAATGGGCCAATTTTAATCAAACTTGGTACAAAGCAACCCTGGATGAAGGGGAGTTTAAATTGTTAAAATGAAGGGCCAAGTCCCCTTACAAGGGGAGATAATCAAGAAAAGACAAAAATAGGGTGGGGTCACTAAAAAATCTTCTTCTCAAGAACCACTGGGCCAGGAAAGCTGAAACTTATGTGGAAGCATCCTAGGGTAGTGTAGATTCTAAATTGTTAAAATCATGACCCCCATGGGTAGGGCGGGGCCACAATAGGGAACCCAAATTTTACATAGAAATATATAGAACAAATATTTAAAAATCTTCTTCTCAAGAACCACTGGGCCAGGAAAGCTGAAACTTATGTGGAAGCATCCTAGGGTAGTGTAGATTCTAAATTGTTAAAATCATGACCCCCATGGGTAGGGCGGGGCCACAATAGGGAACCCAAATTTTACATAGAAATATATAGAACAAATACTTAAAAATCTTCTTCTCAAGAACCACTGGGCCAGGAAAGCTGAAACTTATATGGAAGCATCCTTGGGTAGTGTAGATATTGAATTATTAAAATCATGACCCCCGGGGGTAGGGCGGGGCCACAATAGGGAACCCAAATTTTACATTGAAATATATAGAACAAATCTTTAAAAATCTTCTTCTCAAGAACCACTGGGCCAGGTAAGCTGAAACTTATGTGAAAGCATCCTTGGGTAGAACAGATATTAAATTTTTAAAATCATGACCCCTGGGGGTAGGGCAGGGCCACAATAGGGAATCCAAGTTTTACATAGCAATATATAGAACAAATCTTTAAAAATCTTCTTCTCAAGAACCACTGGGCCTCAAAAGCTGAAACTTATGTGGAAGCATCCTTGGGTAGTGTAGATATTAAATTGTTAAAATCATGACCCCCGGGGGTAGGGCGGGACCACAATAGGGAATCCATGTTTTACATAGAAATATAAAGAACAAATCTTCAAAAATCTTCTTCTCAACAACCACTAAGCCAGGAAAGCTGAAACTTATATGGAAGCATCCTGGGGTAGTGTAGATTCTAAAGTTTTAAAATCATAAAAGGGAAGGGGGTAGTGGGGCATGATAGGTAAAGCAAGAGGAGGAATTTGGTAAAGAACTGCATCACCCAAGTTACTTAGGTGAGCGATGTGGCCCATGGGCCTCTTGTTTCCTTAAATTTCATTGTTGAAAGTAAGTTGGTAGAGGTAAAACAAATATAAAAAGTAAAAAGAAAAGCCTCAAATTTTTTATATTATTTTTTTTTTGCCCCATGAAATATCTACTGTCCAAATTTCAGTTAAAGAATGACTGCACTTAAGCTATGAGAGTTGGATCCCCATGTTTTGCGCAAAATATAATTCCAAAATTCATTACATTTTTGTTTTATAGGTATTAAACAATATCTTAATAGCAGGTTTTGGTATATTATATTACATGAAAGTATTAAATAATGTCGAGCGACACTAGCTTTTGAGACGGGGGTCTAACAGTTTTGTCTCATTTCTATTGTTATTCATATGCATACCAGTTTTCAACGACTTTGTTTACATCGAGCCGCAACTTGGCCATTTTTCTTATTTGCTCAGAATGTGTATTTTAACCTAAACTTATACATATCCAAAGGACAATGTTGGCCAAGTTGCGGCTCATATCTAATTTAAAAAAAAATGTTCCCCAAACTAGGGTCGAGATAGCTACTAAATTAACCGGGCACCGAGCATCAACGATTGATATTATAATCACCTTTCTCATGTGACCTTCTGCTGTTCGATAAGCTAATGCTTTCATTGAAAATTTCATTGTGCTTAAGTCAATGTTGTGACATTATCTATCGTAATTCCAACTTCAAACTGTGGGAGATTTTTTTGCAAATTTTAATAAGGTTTGAAGATAATATGTCTCTTATTTAACTTTATGCTTTTCATTAGGGGTGTTTTGAAAGAATTCTGGTATTGACAGTGTCATTAGTTAGTACATGTATAGGCTTATGTCGCCTCTGTATTATGGTCTGCAGAGCAAGACATATACCCCATCCCTTAACATTAGAATCATTTAATAATTGTGCACCATAAAATCAACACGATCTCTCTCTCTTCTCCATTTCAATTCGTAGTGCGAAAACAATCATATGTGCTAATGTTTACATTCCACAACCACGCGGTTTAAATGTCTCCGCCTATTTGCGGATACCTTAGACTCGAAAGTGGTCTCGTTCAAATTTCCGGAATTTAAGGATTTTACATGTTCTTTTCAGTTATATTTTCTGTAATTATAGAAATATGTATGAAAAAAAATTCTATAAATAAATATCAAAAGCATATGCTTGCACATTAATCATAGATTGATTTAGCGATATATTGTAATATTAAGCTTAAAATGGGTAGCCGAAAAGGTTCCAAATGACATACATAAGTGCACTCATTCTTTGATTTCAATTTTTGTGCTATCCTACAAATATACAGATAAATAGACAGACAAATGATAATTGACTTTTTCTCTTTTTCTTAACTCTACATATATAGGCATTCAACTGCTGGCTGAATATTCCTGAGGAGAAACTGAAATTAATTGGAGAAGTCACTCAGATGCTGCATAATGCCAGTCTATTGTAAGATTCACATTCACTGCGCTTCCTTTTTAAATGTTCCAAGTATTTGTTTAGGCAAGCGTTTCAGACACAAGTTGTTAGAATGTCTCTGATCAGCTTTTATGTACACGGTACATACTATGTAAATAAATATAACCTGAAGTAAACATAATTGTACAATACTGCATTACAAAACACAGTTTTCACAATCACTGCCTCTTTATTTGGTCCTTGAAGCCATTCAAGGAAAGTCTTATCTTCAACCTCATTCACTAAATACTATTATTATATAGTCTATTTATAGTCCCTATATAATCTATACAAACGCAAAAAGTTCGTAACACTACATATTCACCGGATTTTAGGCCGTATTCACCGGAGGGTCAATGCGCGTGCAACGGCATTGTGATGTCACAATTACTACCTCAAACAACGTTGTAAACAATTGTGGCCGTATTCACCGGAGGGTCACTGTGCGTGCAACGGCATTGTGACGTCACAGTCATAACGTCAAACAACGTTGTAAACAATGGTTGCACCGGCCGCAGAGAGCTACGTATCTGAGCAGAAAAACAATTATTCAAACCTATTTCAGGATTATTTTTTATTATTTGGACGTCTTACATATAGCAAAATTCGGAACGAAAACACGGAAGTTACAAAGAGTAATCTTGAGATTTTTTTCTATTTTCAACAATGGAAGATCGCAAATGAAAATGGTGTCGTCATACAGCCTTCACTGTCTTTTTTTATTCAAATCCCGACTATATAATAAAACAATTATGGACTCTTTTGGTGTTGAATATGGTTTGTTATTCACCAGAAAAATATCCATATTGACCGAGGCGAAATATGGTTTGTTATTCACCAGAAAAATATCCATATTGACCTCGGCTTCGCCTCGGTCAATATGGATATTTTTCTGGTGAATAACAAACCATATTCAACACCAAAAGAGTCCATAATTGTATAGTACATGTATATTTCATAATGATTGAAAGTATGCCAATTTATCAAATGATTTTTTTTTTATATTTTCATACATATTTTAAGGGGAGGGAGTATTTCTTAGCTTTTCAAAACTCTTATGGATGAACAAGAATAAGTAGATTATAATAGATAGAACAGAAATGTTGAACGAATGGCAAGTCAATACATTCAAGAATGTTATCATTAATATACTTTTGTATTCATTAAATTTTTAACCATTCTGCATCATACTTTTGCCTAAAATTTCACACAATTAGGCAAATTTTATGTGGTGACTGAGTTGTTGTTGACATGAATTCAGTCTTTCCTATTTTTGTTCCAATTAATACTAGACTTCATAAATGATATTTCATTTACTTGCAGAATTGATGATATTGAAGATAACTCTAACTTAAGAAGAGGAATTCCAGGTACATATTCACTTCTTTTTAGCTTACCCGAACCTTGGAAAAATGTCCAAAAAAAAGCCAAATCTGTGTTGTATATAAACTTTTTACATTTATAAAAGAAAATAAATAAGATGAAATAGGCAAAGATAACAAATATGTCCATCTAAGAAAAAATGATTTCAGAAGTAGGAACAGGTGTGTATTAGGAGTGATAATCCCCAGTTGACCGGTCACATCTGCCTTGAGCCCTATGTATTGATCAGATAATCAGTGTGCTCCTTGGTCAAATTAAGAGATATTTTATTGTAACTTTCAAATTGCCCTTTCTCAAAGAAAAAGTTTTACATAGGAAAAATCTCGGAATTAATCTTTAAAATCTTCCTCTCGTGAACAGCAAAGCTTTGACTGGTCACATGAATATGGAAGCAAAGGAGAAAAAGCAGGGATTTATTGACTTGGATGAGCACTGTAGCCCATGGGCCTCTCTTATATTGATAAGAGTTGTATTTTAAATTGTAGATCTTACATTTTATTTAAAGAATTTTGAATTTTGTTTTCAGTGGCTCACAATATATATGGAGTTCCACAAACCATAAACTCAGCTAATTATGTATATTTTCTGGGATTAGAAAAAGTTCTACAGTTAGACCATCCAGACAGCACAAAAGTATTTACAGGTAAATTGACACGTTTAAATTTATTGCTTTTCTAGACTTGCATGGTTTTTTTTTGTTTTTGCAATAAGGGATATGCAAAAAACAAAAAACAAAACAAAAAAAAACAACAACAAAACTACAGTACTTTTTGATATACAAAACAAGTTATTACCTAATGCTTGTAAATATGACATATTCATTGGGGTAACCGGAGCTGAAAGCTCTTACTGTAAATCACTTTTTATTCGCGAGAACTTTATTTTCGCGTAATTATGCGAGAGAGTGTGCTCGCAAAAATTTAATTCTCGTGTACAATAGTATTCCTTAAGAATATATAGAGCAATAACCACAATTCGCGAAAATTTTGTCTCGCTAATCAATAGTCAATGACTATCACGCGAAAATATGATGTCGCGAAAATTAAGTGATCTACAGTATTTGTTCAAATCATTGCCACTGGTGATTGGAAAGGGCCATGATTTAATAGGGATAAAAAAATCTTACATTGAAATGTATAAGGAAAATGTATTGGAAAAAATTCTCAAGACCCACTGGACCAAAAAGGATGAAACTTATGTGAAAGCTTCAAAAGATAATTTAGATCCAAAACAGTTCTCTCATGGCCTTTGTCAATAGAATGGGGACACAATAGGGAACAAAAGTTTCCAATGAATCTATACATGAATCATTTTTAATTTTTTTTCATGTTATGGACCATGAGTTAATTCTTGGTTAAAATAATGATCAAATTTTACATAATGCATGTATGTAGGGAAAAATAATTCTTCTTCTTAACTGCAAGGCCATGATAGTTAAATATTAATACTGGAGCTTCCAATGGGATGTGGATTCAGAGACCCGTTAGAGTTAGGGTTGGGCCAATAATGGGATCACACTTTTTCATGGGAATATGATTGAAAAAAAAATTCTGAAGAAACAGCAGTGCTAAAATAACTCAGGTGAGCATCATGGTCCATGAGCATTGTTTATTTTAATACTTTGTTTACTGATTGTTTTACAGCCCAGCTCCTGGAGTTACACAGGGGACAAGGTATGGATATTTACTGGAGGGATGCTGTGGTGTGTCCTACAGAGGAGGAGTACAAGGCCATGGTCATCAAAAGTAAGGTCAAGGACATGCAACTCAGAAAAGTCATATATCAAAGGTTACCTGACTTAGTAAGGTCATAAAGATCAAGGTCATTCAACTCATTAAGTTCAGAAATGACAGGTTCATTCAACTCAGTAAGCGTCATTTGGGCAGAGGAAGTCCTAGGCAAGGTGTAAAAAGACCCAAATTCTGTACATCGAGTTTCAGTTTGAATTGTATCATTACGTGTATATCTATGGTTTAATTCTTTTAATAACTTTGTAGGGAGGGGGGCTATACTGAAAAAAAAACATGCCCATTCGTCTGTCTAAGCCCTATTAGGATAACTCTTAATTTTTTAAGAGACTGAACTTTTAACTTTAGAATTCTTTGGACACTCATCTGATACTGGTGTTAATTTCAGAGACAGGAGGACTGTTTGGTTTAGCCGTGGGGCTGATGCAGCTCTTTAGTGAATGTAAAAAGTAAGTCCTACACTTACATGGTATACAGTTTGTCTGACTTACTAAACTCATTGTATACAGCATATGTTTCATTCTCGATTTCTAATTTCAGAGATTTTGTTCCTTTATTAAATGCCTTAGGATTGTATTTCCAAATTAGAGATGACTATGCTAATCTGTACTCCAAAGAGGTAAATATCCTAGTTCATAAATTCAAGACACTAATTAAAACTATAGGTACATTGCCAATTAACCAATAGAAATAACAAATTCCTTTTATACCCTCATAATATATATTTCAGTATGAAGCAAACAAGAGCTACTGTGAGGACCTGACAGAGGGGAAATTTTCTTTTCCTATAATCCATGCCATAAGGAGCAGCAAGGAAGATAACCAGGTTATTAGTATCCTTTGTCAAGTGACCATACAGGAGTTAGCTCCCTCAATTTAAGAATTAATAGTCAGAAGTTTCATTTATGCCACCAGCCTCAGTATAATATCCATGTTTGTAGAGAGATAGATCATTCCTCCAAGTTTGTTAATCCATAAGGCTATAAATTCCTTAGCTTTGATTTAGATATACTAAGACAGCGGACGACTGATAATGATGTGAAGAAATACTGTGTAGAATGTCTACATAAACTAGGATCATTTGATTATACAAAGGAAACCTTAATTGAATTAGAAAACAGGTAAACTGTATAAACTATGGCTCCAAATACACATGTACAATTTTTTAAAAATATTATGGTAGAGTTATGCCCCTTTAGCTGTGATGACACCACTGAATACTCATCAGAGTGATTTTATTTTTTGTAGAATTTTGGAGCTGATTAAAGAACATGGTGGTAATCCTATTTTAACTGCATTAATTAATGAACTCAAGAAAGTTTACAGAGAAACTCAATAACAACAAGACTTTAACTAATAGTATTTGCAATCTCACTGCCAACTCTCAACTCTCATGCTCATCATGAATGGACCAATGTGATAAAACAGAACATGGACAGTTCAATATGACCATTTTCATTGATATTCATTTTGCTGAATAAAATATGCAAAGAATTTCTGTTTTTACATTTATTTTTAATCATAGACATGGACAACATGAAAGTCATAGATCATTACATTCACTGAAGTCCTAGGACAAAAGTTTGTTACAAGACTTCACACAATTGGGTGGGACTGCTTCCTTGGCCTTCTTACATAAAGGCATTGCGTAATGATGTCTTGCTTCAGACTCACAATAACTCCTTACAGATTAGGTTGAGAAGTTCTAAGTCTGTGTTCAGAATTCTGGTAACTTTCCTTCATTCTCCACGTGGTATATGATGTCTGCGAGGGCATACTCGACCATTGTCTGAGACGCAGCATCTGACATCTGAAATATACAACATATTGAATGTTTTAATAAAGAACTTGGAACTAATTCAAGTATCTCAATGACCATCTCCTACAGAGTGTAAAAAGGAAATACTGTGAAATAAAATATTTTCGTGGGTGCAAATTTTCAAGGTTTTAGAAAAAAATATTGATTATGTGGGGATCTGATTTCGTGACAAAAGTTTTCAGTAAAAATGCTTATCAAATTTTACAATTCCTGGTGGTAATGAATTTGTGGGTCTCTCTATACCTCAAAAACAATAAAAATTCAACCACCACAAAAATTAGTGATTTCATCAGGAAACATAATTCTGTACACAAAAAGTTTATGAAAAGGTGCTTCAAAACCAGGTGCAAATAACCAGTGGAACTACAATTTCTTATTAAAAATATCTGGTCAGATTGTTATGAGAGATCTAGTGACTAAAAATTAAAATTTGGGTTTTTTCTGCTGAAATCATTTGGTTAACAGCATCTATCTTTCAAATGAGAGTCGTATTAAGTAACATACCGGTCTGAAGTCCTTAAGGCCCTGCGGGGGACATTTGAAGTCTGGTCCAAAATTCATGGTCACCTGCAAAAATAGAACAGAGGCTAAATTTCACAAGGCATTTCATGATGTAAAACCTTTGTATTTACCTTAGGACAGAATTTCTGTGATTCTTTCACACAGAAACATACAAACCTTGGCATTTTTGTAGAGAGAGACTGCAGGATAATATACACCCTCAAACACATCTTCATACGCTATTCCCTGGGAGACTCCATTCTTGTACATAATGATCTGAAACACCCAGAAAAAAGTTTCAATATTGAAATAACGAATCAAAACTGAAGTTGTGTCAAACATGAAGTTTTTAAGAGCAGTTTTCTAGTAATGCAACCAACCAGCATTGTAATTAATAGTCTTTTATAGGAGCTGAAACATATTTAAGTGAAGAGCACTTTTTGAGATTTCAACTCCATTAGCAACAAGCATCAAAGATCAATACTCCATTAGATGAGTAGCTGGATCAGTTATGATTAGAATGATGTTACCTGCAGTCCAAACATATGTGGCAGTCACTTGAGGGGCACTTGTTATCACAAATTATCATAGATCTTGGTTTTAGGGACTTTTGGGAGCAGGTATTATCAGGTATTTCACAGGACCAAATGATGGAGTCAGGGATTTCAAGGGTAAAACATTTAATATGAAGAATGTGATTGTTCAACAAATCTATTAGGCAAATCCTTATCTTAATTAAAATTACTCATTAGTTTTAATTAGAGAGGATAGGGCTTAATACATGTACCAGGTTTATCCCTGGAACCCATCAGTGCCTACAGAAAATTCATAGTGTATATCAAGATATTGCGCCAGGTCATTATCTGGAAATCTTAACCTGGGATCCAATTTGTGGATTTGGGAATTTAAGGTACATGTATCAGTAACTGCTGATGACATCAGAGACATTGCAAACTCATTATGTGAGAATCAGTCAGTGGTTTCTAAATATATGAGGGCCAGTCCTATCGGTAGTTCCACAGTATGCATGTTTTAGGGTCAGTCTTTACCTGGGATACTATAAGTGGTTTCTGAGTATATGAGGGCCAGTCCTATCTGTTATTTCAGAGTACTAGTATACATTCTAGGGTCAGTCTTTACCTGTAATACTTTCAGTGGTTTCACAGTACGTAGGGGCCAGTCATTAACTCAGAATTACCTGTGATCCTATAAGTGGTTTTAATGATTTTTCAGTCTCTGCAACATGATCTTTTTCTTCATAGTAAAGATGACTCTTAAACTTGACCAATGGCTGCAAAGACAGAAGATAAAACCTAATTAAAAATAAATTATTATGACTACAGAAGGATTTTAACAGAAATACTTTATTTTTATTCCCATCTGATATTAGTGTAATTACAACGTTTCCTTGTTCATAACCTGTAATAAGAATTTGCTGCACCAACGTAAACATTTTTTTCATATTATGTCTTCTAAAATCAGTGCTTTAAAGAAACACGCTAGCAAATGAAATATCATACTGACATTAGAAAACAAAAACTATATACTCATTGTTTATGTAAATACTTTTAGAGTTTTGTTTAAATTTTACAAATTCTTGTGAGGAGATTTAATGACACTTTCGTTTAACATTTAACTCTAGAGTACGTACACCTGTGGTGCTTTATATACTTCCTTTATCCCGATCTGTTTACATTATCATTCAGCCTAACTATAATAATAAAAGGAGTTTTTTTCTTTATGCTGCAATTCAGTTGTCTGAAAGCAATGCATGTAATCTTCACGGCTAATGAGCGGTCTTCTTCCTCGTATAGTTTGAAGTGTTTCCTTGTCTTATAACAAGTACCACTCGTCTTCACTCGAGGTACCCCTGGTAAGTCGTTTTGTTGCCGACTGTTTTATATAATAGCTTCTGGTGATCTTATTTTTTTTTCTTGAGTAGTTTGTTTTAATTTTGCAAACAGAATAACATCTCAAGAATTTTCTTTCTGCACACAACAATTTTGTTACAGCATTGTTTTTATTTTAAATTCTGGTTAATTTAATTCCGAGAAAATGAATGTAAGATATAAATCGCTAATGAACTGTAGGGAAATTTAACTCCTTCCTTTAGAGGTTTTAACTACTTAATTTCAGACAAGATATTTTGTAAAAACTAAATATCTGTATGACCAATGACAGTATTAATGACTCAGTATATTGACTGAATATTTTATTTATAGAAATAATTCATAAGCCCTCACACGCAGTTTCTCACTGCAAAAAACAAACGCTCTGTAAAAACAAAAAATAGAACATATATTAATTCCTGTGTTGTTGAAACTGACATTATACTTTCTTTACTAAACTCTTACACCGAGTTGAAAAGTTAATGACATCAGCAAAGAGAATTGCTCAATTCAGGACACAATTTGACTTATTACATTACAGATGCTATTAAATTAAGCTAGTTAGCGGAGATAATGACATTGTGCACTATGGGTATAGAAGGAAATGACTCACACAGCGCCACATTGACACATTCCTTTGAACTTAGGTATTAGCGGTACAGGGAATCAGCCTTATCTCTTGTGTACATATTTTGTTGTTTTTAACCCCCATAGAAATATGAATTTATCACAGTGCAGGCTTTGTTGTGAGGAAAAGTAGGAATATTTTTGTGTTACAGAGCACCTGCTTGGTTAACATTGTGTGCGAGCCCTGCCAGTGAATTCTCTGTTTATAGGGATCACACCAGTTCTTACTAATCTGTGTAATGCTGTTCTGCCCTTGTGCACGGGAAGGTTGCAGATTTATTGATTTGCAATCAGTGTAGTCTTTCTCAGGTCAACTCCGATGAACCAAGCCATTTCTCTGTATTGACAAACAAGGATTTTAAATGGCAGCATGTGAATGACATTCTTGTGTGTGGTAAAATTAACAAACCCTGTGTTAATTATAGAGTGAATTTTTTTTGCAGACATAGCAGGATTAGGTGCGAGTCTTACGTACACACTTGAATGACCTTTTTGCCTGAGGAAATGTTTATGTCAGTGTGTACTATTTCATCCTTAGCAATCAGGAGTTATGTGTAGTATCTCTGGCTGGGAAAATCCTGTATGTACTCCCCTTACTTGCAGTTTGCCTTCATGTCTTGTATGAGGTGATTCAGATGTGTTCTAACATGGAAATATGGATATTATGTGTGTTGGTTGTGGGCTGGGAGACAACATGGTGCTTTCCTACACCTGCTAGTAAAGCCAAGGAGGAGGAATTTCTCAAGCCGGCTCCACATCCTGTTATAGAAACCATTGAGGCTGGTAAAAATAATACTCTTCACCTTATTCAGGAAGTCGCCCATTCAAATCAGAACACTCAGCCAGCTAGCCCCACTAATGATTTAGGTCGAAAAGTAATTGGATACACAAATAATTTTCAATATAGTAACAAAAAATTTTTGAGGGATTATGAGACAGAGAGTGAAAGAGAGAAGTCTAAGGTGATTTTTGAGTATCGTACAGTGAAATCGAGCCGCCCTGAATCCCTCTCTCTATCCCGGAGAGAAGCACTTCAACAAGCGGATGTTGACGCTAGCGGAGGTTCGTGGTCGACAATGGTGTTGACAATTGCGAGCACCCTTGTGGCTCTGTTCAGCATGTCTGTCCTTGTAGCAGTCTTCCAATGCTGTTGTCGCAGGAGAAAGCGCAGTGCGTCCCCAGAAACTGAGGAAAAAGAGGAGAAAACAGCCGAAGACAAAAACCAGAACAACGAAAAAGTCAACAAAGAGGAAGTATCGAAACCAACCAGCAAACAAAACGACAAAAAACAAGGGTGAGTTTGGAATGTTTTGTTACAAGAATACTCAAGTGATGATTGTTAGCTTCTCTATAGTCACAAGTCCTTGAAAAACTTACCATATATATAGACTTAACAATGTAATTCTTAACTGTGAGGCTTAGTGTTGAGAAAATCTGTAGCAAAAACAAACAGAACAGATATACTGTTTTATAGCCCCACCATAAGTAGCTATGAGTAGTACAGTTGACAGTGTAGTGCAAAATAGCCTTGGGGTGTCACTACAATAAGTTTGTCACACAGTGTACAAATTGATTTTCCACCTGTCAGATAATGATGAATGGTTAGGTATCATAACTTCCTATTAAGCACCTCTCTTTCTCTATTGATCCTAGTCAGGGGAGCCGTTCCAGGCCCATCAAATACTCTGGTGCCACACATTACAGAAATCCAATACAGCTATAACTCCGATCCTGCTTACAGAAACCTACAACTTTAGCATTCTTAAAGAAACAAAAAAAAACAAGCCTCTGATTCTGGTTTATAACCCCAAATGCCCCGATGCAACAGGTTTTCATTTTTATTGAATTCATCTGGTGATAATAAACACTCTGCAACTTTGTTAATTAGTCGAGCTAGTAGCAGGCCCCATCTGATTTATATTAACAAGTTTATACATTTTGCAAAGAAAAAGGTAATAGTGTTAGGTTGGAAGACGTCCAAACAAATACTAACACTTCACAAAAAACAAGGAAACTATGATCTAGCTTCAAGCATTCTTAATCACGTTAACCAGTAATGTACAGAAATGTAAAGTAGAATTTGAACTCTCACAATATGATTCAAAGTGTGATCATACAAGGGAAAAACAATAGCAATCCTTGAAATTTAGAAAAGCAATTTAGCCTTAAAAAACAAAAAATTCCACATTAAATAAAAACTGTCAGAATTAGAGGAAATTTATTTAAACACATACTTTGAGTAAATTTTATACACATACTCTATAATGACTGTATTTCATTAGATAGTGAATTTTTACACACATACTTTATTTAGGTGTTGATTTTTTTCCTGTTCTGATCATTTGAATGCTTGACAATTTAGTTGATTATTGTACAGTATGACATCATCGGTGGTAACCCTCTCTCCCCAGATGCCCTCTGATAACCCAGACTCCTAATCCCAGGTTTATCTAATTAACAAGTGGTTCGTTAGTTCTCACACATTGCCTGCAGTCTATACAGCTAATGGATTCCTTCTGACCACCAGAAACACTGCTTCTCTAGCCAACTCTAATCACTAGTACACTACCTCTAACAATCATTCACACAAAATGGACATTTCTTCTCTGGATAATATCTGTGACTTTGATATGACAGAGAGTACTAGTTCAGATCTAGAGTAAGTTAAGGATTAATGCTACATTTAATTCCCCTCTTCATCCCTCCACCCCAGAGAAAATTCTAACAGTCTTATATGTTCCTAAATTCTACTTCTATTTTAATGAATGCAAATATTATGGTCAACAACTTAACGAACTTGACACATTCATCATTTATTAGACCTCTTTCAGCAGGTTAGATGTTCATAATTAATTTCACCTCTGAATTCATCCATATTTAATTGTGTTTTGAATTAAATGCCAAATATTACAAATGTCCATTACTATTAATTATATAGGAAGCACTAATACCATGTCAGCAGCCAAGAGTTCTAACCAAATCTGAAAATCAAAATCATACAAACCATATTTACCCTAATTGGCACAAACACTGCCCCCCCCCCCCCCCCCCCCCCCCATATGTTACTTCCAATCTGATAATAGTATTGTAAGATACTTTCTCCAAACTACTCCTGAACCATCCATTACTTTTCTAACAGTGCATTTTATTAATTTTGTAGATAAAATTTCATAAAGATTGTCTGCTCAACTGCAAACAGATAAATGCTTTCAAAAATCTAATTGCTATAATATTAATAACCTACCAATTAGAATATATTAAAATGGTTTATAAGCGAAAAAATTACGTTTTCAATTTTACACTCTGTTACAGATCAGTCTGATAAATGCACCCTGGGCACTTATTACGGCAAATACAGTATCTGTATAAACACGATGCAGCTTTTGCATTTAGCGGTGACTCATGTTTTACTCACTAATAATGCGGCAATGTATGAAAATACTCAATTTACACATGCAGTAAAGTCCTAATGTGCATTGATTCCCTATAAACAGATTAAAGCATGCATTTGCGTTTTGTTTTTTCAGTGAAGATTCACAGGAGAAGACAGATGACAATAAGCTATCATTTAAAGACAAATTAAAAGCCTTTGAGAAGAAGGATGACAGCAAAGAGTCCCCCCTCCGACCAGGCCCCACCCCCAAAAAACGACCCCAGAGCGAGGCTTTTAAGGCCTTCGAGGGCAAAGGGCTCATTATGGGAATGCCTATGGTAATTCTATTAACATTTCTCTAACAGACTTTAAATCAGTTAGTTTATTTGGTGAGTAGATGATGATCATATGTGGTTTTGTGTTCATCATGTAATTTCTCTGGAGACCATCATCTGCTATTATTAGGTTTTGGGTGATGATTCTGCCTTGTCAACATTAGACACATCATAGCCATCATGCAGTTATATTCAATTGCAGAAAATTTTTTATGTGCACACATAAAGTGTCAATCATAAAAATACTCAAGGGGTACAGAAAAACAGGATGAAAACTATCTAGTCAATTGACAAAAACTACATTTATATGAACCAGGTACCTGTTTTTGATGACTTGCTACAAATACATGTGGAAATTTCTGTTTATGTCTGTTTATTTTGTACCAGGGCCAAGGTCCACGATTTCCTAAACCAAAGGAGACGCAGAATGAGGAAAAGGAAGAAGCCGACGTTATAATGCGACCAAAAATAACCATCACCCCTTCCCCCGATGCAGACTCAGATACTGGGTAATGCAGTTCATAGAATCCTGAAATATCTTGATCCATACAGCAAAATTAAAATAGTATTTTAATTTTGCAGTTTTTTTGTGCAAATTTGTGCACTCTTTGTAATGCAAAGTAAAAACTAAATCTAAAAGCTGATCAAAGTTTCTAATGTATTAGATGGGTTTAATCATAAAACATAATATTTCTTCCAAAAAAAAAGACATTTCACATACTGTGAAATCATATGTTTCCGTGGGGGGTTTAATTTTCGTTGTATTTGAGGTATGATGAGACCCACAAATTCATGTCCATCACAAAATGTAAAATGTTACATACACAAGTACTCATTAATTCTTGATCCACAATTTCAAATCCCCACAAACCAAGAGATTTTCCTCAAACCACGAAAATTTGACCCCAGGAAATATGTTATTTTACAGTATTGTAAGTTTGAACATGTTTGGGGAAAATAATGTTCATACTCTTTTTCAATTTCAAAACAATAGCTGTTGTGCAAAATTTGAGATCTTGTCTGGGTAATTAGTGCTATCTGAATGTGCTATATATAACACATGAAATACAAGATATTTTGCTATGTACTTGATTTTGTGGTTCTGCTTTCCACCAAAATTGCTAAAGTAAATAGAATACACTGCTAAATATTTTACATTTACAGTATACTGTATTGGTATATTTTACAGAAGTTACAAACAGCCAGATAACCCTGATGTAGTGATAGCTGATGAGGATGATGACGACTCAGAATTTGGGGCCATCAAAAGGGAAACAGCTGTTCTAAGATCAGTAAGTAGACACTTATGAAACAATCTCTCATAAATCTTACAGCTAGTGCCTTTTAAGGATAAAAAAAATATATAGTGCACCACTTAAAATCAATTTATCTTCCATAAACAAATTACTATGTTGATTTATTTTGTGTATTTAGGTTAATTTATGAATTCAAAAAATAATTCAAATGTTTGTCAAGCCATTGGAATTTCCAGCCAAGAATTAAAATGATAAAATGCTAAAATTAGAAGTTTCACTTTCAGTATCGGAAAGCCCCTCCACCCAAGAACAGAAACCGTTCTTCCGCAGCATTCAGGCGTAAAAATGCTCAGCAATCTATGGCACAATTAGTAAGTTGACAAAGTGCTGGTAATTAAAGTTTCAAAGAATGAGGTACCAACTTCTATTATGGAATATTCTTGACAAGTGATAAATGATGATTCTAAAAATAGCTGTGATAAGGTTGATAAGCACAATGAAATACATTCAGGAAATGTTGTGTCAATGCATTAAGTGATCACCATCGTAATAAAGACAATGCATTAAGTATTCACTATTGTAATAAAGACAATGTTATGAAGTCCACTTAGACAAAGCTACAGTAGACATGACTTCATTTTTTTGTTAGCTTGATGAAGGCTTGGATGTTGTAAGTGTGAAACCTATAAACAAGCGGGCATGCAGACGACAAACAGGGCATGACTTACTGTTTATTGCTTTTTTATTTTTATGATATTTATATCATATTCATGTATGTATATAAGAGATCTATGTGTACATGAAGTTATGGCTTCCAAAATATCCCTTTTTTCAGACTAAAAATTTTCCAATATTTGATCCCTCTTTCCTTACTTCAACTATTATCATTCCCAAATTTCTATCAGTTTTTCCCAAATATTTTAAATTTTTCTAAAGGCTGTTTTACTCTGCATTCAATTCTGTTACACTGTATTCACGAATTCTTCACATATTCAAAATGTTCCATGCAGCTGACTGTTGCAAATATGGAAGCTATTCACTGGTATTCCACATACTGGTATTTGTCTCTTTATAAGTTTGATGTGTCCACAAGAAATAAATTTGATTTGTTTTCGAGGGAAACAATAAATTATTCACCATATGTTTCTATCTCATCACGAATTTTCCATATACTGTCATTAGATTACCTTTGATTGATTTTACCTACTTGTTGATGTTGGGTGTCTTGTGACACAAATTAAGATTTAAATATGATCATTGTACTTATCACTTTATTTTACTGTACAGATAGGTGAAGATAAAGAAGAAGAACCATTGCTATCAACAGAGGACAACAGTCTCATACAAAATGGAGGAACTAAAAATAAAGACAGAACCAAGCTGTCTCCAGAACCTAACGAATCAAACCCTCCCAAGGCCAAAGAAAGGTCGCGCTCAAAGACGCCTGAAAAATCTGACTCAGAAAAAAGTGCTTCAAAAACTGTCTCAGAAAAATCAGGTTTGAAAACTCCCGACAAATCTGATTCAAAACCTTTTGATAAAAGTGGCTCAAAAACCCCTGAAAAAGCTGGGTCAAAAACACCAAACAAAGAGCGCTCAAAGACACCAGATAAGTCTGGCTCAAAAACTCCTGAAGAAAAACCTGCCAAAGTAAATAGTGATAAACAGACTGTAGATAAAACAGTGACTTCTGATTCACCAGCCAGCTCTGGCATTCCCGCAGGAGGAAATATATTTGCACAAATTGATCCAACTGTCAAAAAGACGTCTCCTGCCGCAGTTACTGCACCAACGAGTCTAGGTAATGCTTCGGTTTAAGGACAACAATTACAGTCTCTCTCCTCTTTTCATAGAAATCTCTTACAATTCAAAGAACTTTCTGAAGGCAAAAAATGCTGGTGAAATCATGTACACTGTAACAATTTTTTTTCTACTTGAAACTGAAATATATTCTCACATATCCTCTCATATATGGAAAATTTAAATTTACTTAAACTTTTTTACAGAAACAAGGAGTCGTGCCGACAAAGTGAAATCCTCTCCTTTATTTTTAGAAGATGACAAACTAATGAAAGGTGGGTCAAATTAACTCTTTCACTTTTCTTAATTTCTAATGATTACATAAGGTTTAAGTTAAAAATTTAACTGGAAAAATCTCTCTGTGTTTCAGCCTTGAATGAAAGATTAAAGGCACAGCAAGAGGTAGGTTATAATGAACATCAATAAAAGTCTCTGATCTTGTCAACTATTTAACTGATTTGCAGTTGTTGTAGCCAGTTATCAATTATATGGACACCATTTTATTTGCGTTTCCAGGAAAATGCTGACAAAGACAAACGTCGTCGGTCACTAAATACAGATCTGTGATAGGCCTGAGTTATCTACCCCTGGATTGTATCAATCACCATATCAGCACCATACATTGATTCACTGTATACATGTACCTCTTAATGTTATCAGGTTAAATGTGTAATATTCTTTATTGTCATTCTAAATCAAGAAGAGTCTTCCACTTTTCAACTTCAAAACAGATTTTTTTTTTAATGTGATTTGTGCATTGTAACTCTTCAGTGTAAAAAGTATAAACATATTTTGTTTATTAAAATGCTTCCGGAGCTAAGAGAATGAGTGTAATGTGTTGAAAACTGCTGTCACAATCATTGTCAAAAGAGAAATTGTGTTATCTAGTTGTTTGAATTGTGATATGACTGTAGCTGAGTTCCTTTGATTGTTGAGAAAAAGAAATGTTGAACAATATGTCTGCTGTCAGTACAGATGAAATTCTGCTTTATTGTACGAGATGATTGCTAGTTCAAATGGTGTAAATGTCAATGGCTCAAATAAATTGTGCAATAGATAATTTTCACAGATTATGCAACTACCACACATCACTTTTTATTAACAATGCTTTGCTTTTTTTTTCAAACTATGAGTTTTGCTTACAGTTCCAAAGAAAATAGATGTTGCTAATATTTTATTATAATAAATTGTGCTAAAACATTTATTTTGTTTTTAAGTTTTCAACATACCCAAAGGGAAAGGAAAAAAATTGATACAAATATGTATTTAATGAAATAAGGTCAAAAAGTATCAAATGTAAAACCTTTTTAGGAAGACTACAGATTGGTAAATCCTGACTTATATTTATGTGCTATATCTGTCTTTAAAGGGACAGGATAACCTATCAGTACCATTAGTACTTTGATGAAGACTGTGTACATGTGTCCTAAGAAAACCTGATTTTTAAAGGATGCTATAAACAAGATGTAAAGGAGAAAGGCCGAAAACTGTCTATTCTTTAAGAGAAAACTAATCAGGATTGAAAGGTTGAGTAATGTATGCCATAATCAAGATGTGCAGTTATTTGAAAATTTAAAAACAGATCATCGACATTTAATTGGAATGCAGCAGTAGATTTTGTTGTCCAGTTTCTACCTGAGACAGTTGTCATCAGAACAATCAAGCATGTAATAGCTACAATTCCAGTCTCAATGAGGGATAATAAACCTCAGAAGGAATCAATAAAATTGATACATGAATCAATCAATAAAAAAGAAATTGGCATAGTTCATACCAATCATAAAACACAAATATTTCATTTACCGGGTACTTTCTCTATCTCATGTCATAAAAAAGCTTCTAGGGAGACAATATTAACTGAATATATTGTTTAAAATATTGTTGTTAACCAGTTGACAAAACCTTTCCTGTTTTACCTATAACAACATTGTCCAAATTTTTTTTAAAGATAAATTTACATATTTGATTGTTCTGATGATGACTGTCCCTAGTCAGAGCAAGTCAACAAAATAATTCTACTGCTGCATTCTCATGAAGTGTAGGTGATCTGTTTTTTACCTCTAAGTTTACAACTTTAGGTACGACCCTATTAAATACTGTTTGGTATCCACACATGAGAATTTTTTGTTTTACTTTGTTTTGAAAATGAAGATGCTAATTGACAGAAAAATGAGAAAAGATTTCACAGCAAATGATAGAGACACATTAATGAGGCTGGAGAGGAACTTACCCTGTCTTTGAATGTGTTAGGTAATAGTTTGGTGGGGTTGTCAGGCTCGGGGAGGTGAATGAAGAAGCCCAGGACGTCCCCCTCTGTGTACCCCCCATCACAGTAATGCTTCCCCCGACTCTGGTGGAACCGTGTCCCTCTCCGAGACCGAAACGAGTAACTAAACTTATCATACCCAGTCGGCGCCTGAAGGTTACCTAGAAATTAGATTAGTTCATTGTTTTAAGACACACTGACTAAAACTGGAAATGGATTGGGAAAATGTTTCAATGGAAGTTATTTTAAATACTGAATGTTAAGATAACTTACCCAGTGACTGTGACCATCCTATCCTTGTGGCCGAGTCCTGTGGCATCTCATCAACACTGACCTCAAAATACCACGCCCCTCTTCTTACCCCTAAATACCAGTCAGTTATAAGTCAATTACTGACCTCAAAATACCACGCCCCTCTTCTTACCCCTAAATACAAGTCAGTTATAAGTCAATTACTGACCTCAAAATACCACGCCCCTCTTCTTACCCCTAAAATATAAGTCACTAATTAGTCAATTACTGACCTCAAAATACCATGCCCCTCTTCTTACCCCTAAATACAAGTCAGTTATAAGTCAATTACTGACCTCAAAATACACCACGCCCCTCTTCTTACCCCTAAAATATAAGTCACTAATTAGTCAATTATTGACCTCAAAATACCATGCCCCTCTTCTTACCCCTAAATACAAGTCAGTTATAAGTCAATTACTGACTTCAAAATACCACGCCCCTCTTCTTACCCCTAAATACAAGTCACTAATTAGTCAATTACTGATCTCAAAATACCATGCCCTTCTTCTTACCCCTAAATACATGTCACTAATTAGTCAATACTGACCTCAAAATACCACGCCCCTCTTCTTACCCCTAAATACATGTCACTAATTAGTCAATTACTGACCTCAAAATACCACACCCCTCTTCTTACCCCTAAATACATGTCACTAATTAGTCAATTACTGACCTCAAAATACCACACCCCTCTTCTTACCCCTAAATACATGTCACTAATTAGTCAATTACTGACCTCAAAATACCATGCCCCTCTTCTTACCCCTAAATACCAGTCAATTATAAGTCAATTATTGACCTCAAAATACCACGCCCCTTTTCTTACCCTTAATACAAGTCACTAATCAGTCAATTACTGACCTCAAAATACCACGCCCCTCTTTTTACGTAAAAATACAAGTCAATATTTAACAATTAAAATTATTAAAAACAACTTGAAAACAAGATTTGTCACTTCCAGCAAGTTTATTTTACGCAACAATTATAAAGACAAAGATTTAGTAAGTTATATTAAAAAAGATCACTCAATGAATTAAAAATTTATTGTCAAATAATTACTGAAAAATTTGATCTTAGTGTACATAAAAGAACAAAGAAAGGGAAGTAACTTCTTTCCAAAATAGACTAAAAATTTCCAACATGATCAGTAGCGTTTTTCCCAGCACCAAACCAGGATACCTAAAATTAACAGTTCTATCAATTAGTTTACATACCATGAGTGGCTCGGACCATGCTGTAGCCTTTTTCTCCTGTTACACTTAGTCTGTCATCAGAAACCTTTAACTGGGGAGCTGAAAAAATTATATCTACATGTAATTCTGTAGTTACTATCAAATCATTTAGAACTTACAAAAATTCTGAAAAACACCGACTCAAATCTATGCTATATCCCTGATGAAAAATCAAATACATTTACAGTATTTCCAATTTTTTTTCTAGTTCACTACATGTATATAGGAAAGAACTGGCCTGGGGGCCATAAAACTTAGACAAGCTCACATTTGATCTCAGTCCGACTTTAACTAAAGGAATTAACAGTAGAAAAGTGAGACTGAGATCAAAAGTGAGCTCGACTAAGTTTTATAGCCTCAGAGCCAGGAATTGACCAGCAATTGAGACATTGTCAAGTCAAAATTATAGCAAAAATATTCAAATCTTTTTCTTAGCTTTTGCAGTTTGTAAGAAAAAAACCCCTCAAATTGCAAAAGCAATAAAGTGCCACGCCACAGCATGATACGCCCGTCAAAAAATTACAATTATCTTAAACAGTTTTAAGTGCAAGAAAATCTGATGTCAACCTTGATTTTAAGATTTTCCAGGATTTTTCCACTCCTTAAAATATTTGTTTATCCATCTCCTGTGGTGTAGGCTCTGATTATAACAAATATTGTATCATTCATAGATTTCTATACTGGTTGTGTTAGACCTTGCCAAATGCCCATCATATTAAAATATATCAAATTAGTCTTAACAACTTAATCTATACCTAATTAATTTTGAAAATAAAAGGCTGGCCGTCAAATATAAACTGACCAGCAGTTCTTCTGTCTAATTCCCAAAGGATACAGATAAGCCGATGCTCTGAAGAAATGATTGAGAGGCCTAGCCTTCCTACATTGAACACATTAATTAATCTTTAACTGGATGCTTGTCTACTCATTACTCCTAATAGATTATTGGATCTGCACTATCTACCATAAAACAATTTTAAAACATCTAAAACATCAATGATTTTTTAGATTTAATGTCAAACAGGTTTTAATATGCAATTTGTATGGACATGCTGATTCCACCCCCACCCCATAAAATTAGTTTTTAAATGCATAATATTATGTAATATCAAAATAGTTTAATATGCAATATCAAAAATTAATTTTTATTACTTTTCATCAGATTCATTATAAAACTTGGGCTAGCCAACAAGAGCTATTTTTAATCCAACAGGCTAACCACATTTGCCCAATGCCCAGGGGGATATAGATAGCACTGATGCTCTACCAGCTACTCCTCACATTAAACTCATTAATTTATCTCTCTAATTTGACGTGCAATCTTCTGTTATCAAAATTCTTCTTGACCAGTGCTTGATAACTACACTCATGGGAGTGATGGAATTTCTCTAACACACATTATATTTATTATAGATTGCTGTCAAGAATATGCTAAAAAAAAAAGTATTTTCTTGATTTAACATTTTTTTAATAAGGATAGTGCAATACTCTTACATTTGTTGGAGTGTGTTAATGAAAAGAAAAAAATACACATTTTTTTTTTAAATTTCACTTAAATTAAAGGTCACAGTGACCTTGAAATAGGTCGCGACACACCTTCTACCTAAGATGCATAAACTGGCCAAGTTTGATGATTCTAAGTCTAACAGTTTTCTAGTTATGGACCGGACAGGATTTTTCCATATTTGGCTATAACTTTTTATTCATAGGTCAGAACGACCTACTTTTTGTGCGCGACACACCCTCTACCCAAGATGTATCAGCTGACAAAGTTTGATAACTCTAGGCCTTATAGTATTAAAGTTATGAGCCGGACACAAGAAAAGCTAACAGACGGACAGACGGACGGACAGACGGACGGACATGAAGCCTATAACATAATACGTCCCGTCTTAAGACGGGCGTATAAAAATACTGCAGCTATTTTTGAGGGACAAAAACTAATTAATCCGCTACACAGTACAAGATTTTATTTATGCATTCTCAATGACAACAAGCTCCATACCTCTATCATTCAGTGCTAGGAGTACATCCGTCCCTAAGAACGTTCTGTAGAGGTACCCTGGGATAGGTTTACCCGCCCAATCCAGACTCTCGTCAAATGCCTGTCTGTTCGGAGCGTGTGGATCTGACTCGGCGAGGATGTACCGGTACCCGTCCTTGTTAAATGGGTGTTCTAGGGGGTAGCCATGAGGTGCCAGCTTTGTTGTGGGCCCAAGGTCACTACAATGAAAGTAAGTTTGATTTTTTTATTCCTCTTAAATATGCAGTTCAGAGATTTTAGCTATCCAACACCATGAAATGATTTGATTGTAAACTTTTGTTTTTCTTAGCTTTGATAGTCAAATTTACCCAGAATCTGAATACAGTGTAGATGTGATGACGTGTGGATGTGATGATATCATCTTGCTACCTGTCTATTTTTAGAAAGCTGGAAGTATAAATCTGTTGGTTTATGTCAGTTCTGATACACTTACTCTTGGTTATTTACAATGTACATACCCCCTTTTCTGTTTGACTCCAGGAGGTTGAATTGTGTCTGGTGCTTTCCTTTTATATCCCCTTCCTTTTCCTGTTAAAAATAGTTTGTATGGAAGATTTAGTTTACAAAAATACCTGATTTTGCAGCATCATGCTGTAACATTACAAAGTCTCTTCTTCAAAAACATTTGCATTACTGTAGATCACTAATTTTTCGCGACACCTTATTTTCGCGAGATTGTCATTGACTCCTTGTAAGCGAGACATAATTTTCACGAATAGTTGTTATTCCTCTATATAATCGTAAGGAATACTTTTATATGCGAGAATTAAATTTTCGCGAAAGCATTGTCTCGCGTAATTACGTGAAAATAAAGTTCTCGCAAATAAAAAGTGATTTACAGTAACTAAGTCATAATTGTTTTAACACCCATGGCTTAATTGTGATGATGGGCCATGATATATAACATAGAAATCGTTAATAATTTTTAAAATTTTGAATCTAAAATGAAGGCTACTAGACATTTTTTAGCAAATTCAGCATGAAACCAGAAGTCTCTGTCGAGACTGAAGCTCTACTGGTTTGTACTTATAGCAAAGGAAGAGAAAAGTACTTAAGCAGTTGGAAATTGAAACTTTTCAACAGCAATAAATAGAATAATGATCCTTGATTAAGTCTCTTTATGTTCTTAGTGCAGTCTACTTGCATGCCACATTTATATTATAATCAGACTAAAATTGTATTTGGAGTAGCATTTTGAAAGAATTTCACAGAAATGTATATTTTTAGTAACCACGGCAACACCGTTCATCGAAATCAAAAACTGATACACAGAATTATGTATCTTATTGTAGTCTACTTGTGTGCCAAGTTATATTGAAATCAGACTAAAACTGTAGAAGGAGTAGCATTTTGAAAGAATTTCACAGAAATTTATATTTTTAGTAACCACGGCAACACCGTTCATCGAAATCAAAAACTGATACACAGAATTATGTATCTTATTGTAGTCTACTTGTGTGCCAAGTTATATTGAAATTAGACTAAAACTGTAGAAGGAGTAGCATTTTGAAAGAATTTCACAGAAATTTCTATTTTTAGTAACCACAGCAACACCGTTCATCATAATCAAAAACCGACAGAATTGTGTATCTTAGTGTAGTCTACTTGTAAGCTAAGTTATATTGAAATCAGACTAAAACTGTAGGAGGAGTAGCATTTTGAAAGAATTTCACAGAAATGTCTATTTTTAGTAACCATGGCAACACCGTTCATCGAAATCAAAAACCGATATACAGAATTATGTATCTTAGTGTAGTCTACTTGTGTGCCAAGTTATATTGAAATCAGACCAAAACTGTAGGAGGAGTAGCATTTTGAAAAATTGTTTACAGACAGACAGATGGACAGACAGACAGCTAGACAGACAGACAGACGGACGAACAACGGAGGCATTACTATCGCATAAGCTCTTCTGGTCTCTGACCAGTAGAGCTAAAAAGGGTGTAATATTTTGCCATGAGCATAGTGTTGACCTTTCTTTTGTGCCAAAATTGATGACAGAGACTGTGCACTGTACTTGTGACAATGATATCATTGAAGAACAGTCTTTTTGGCAATCTGGCTCTCCTTGTCTTACTTCATTCATAACACAGTACATGTAAATACTCACCACTATCCCCAAAGCCACCTGTCTTTCCAATGGAAGGTAAACTACTACCACTCTGTTTTAAAACTTCACTGAAGGGCCCAACTTTGTAAAGATCCTGTAAAGGTTTACATTGATCATTATCATATTTATACACAAATTGGCACATACCTCAGCAGATATTAACAACAGGCCCATAGACCACTCTGCTCACCTGAGTTACCTTGAACATGCTGTTTTCAATGATTTTTTTTTCTCTACGATGCAATTTTTTTTTACTTCATAATATTACTTCACCCTAGCCTCAGAGACTCATGGCATAACCACCAAGAATCCAAAAGAAACTGGAATTCTGAATATAGATGGGAATAATTTCAAAACAAAACTAGAACTGTCCAAACGGGACAAAATATCCCCCGCTGGGTTTTTCAGAAGTAAGGTTTCCATAATAAAAATATGTAAATCTATACCCGGTCCATGTATTACGTCACAAACACAAACGTGACATCATAATAGGCACAAATTATGTATAAGCGTTCCCCAAATGATTGAAGCATTTATGCAGTGTGAGAAAACCATTTATAAAGTAAGATAAAACGTAAATTATGTTTTTCATCGGACCTGGGGTTCCCCAAATGACCTTGGGTCAAGGTCATGACACACCCTTGTCTTCTTAGTGTGAAATGAGGGTTTATCCATATGAAAGATATACCTGGTTAGTAAATTTTTCAGTACCTTGACCCCAAATGACCTTGGGTCAAGGTCATGACACACTCGGTCATGAGCAGTGTGGATAGAAATTCACTAACCAAGATATCATGGACACATACCCTGTCGGACATACAGCTAGATGGACAGACAGACAGATGGACAGACGGACAAGGTGATTCCTATTTACCCCACCTCTGTCGATTTTTCCGTGAAATCCTGGCTTACGATTGGTTGAAGTCTGTCACGTGAAGGCTATGGATTACTTATACCCGGTCAGTTGTAAATCCATACCCGGTCAGTTGAAATCTATACCCGGTCGATGTATTACGTCACAAACACAAACGTGACGTCATAATAGGCACAGTATAAGCGTGATGAAGGATTTATCAGAGAAAACCATTTTTAAACTACAGATAAAACGTAAAAGTTTCATCGGTGGGGTAAATTCGTTACATAGTCATTTAGTGACAGGGTATGGGATGATACCTGGTTAGTAAATTTCATACCTGACTCGGCTCCGCCTCGCCAGGTATGAAATTTACTAACCAGGTATCATCCCATACCCTGTCACTAAAAGACTATGTAACTAATAATACCCCCCCCCCCCAAACTTCGTTTGCGGGGGGTATAATGAAGAATCGGTACAGTTTTTTTTGGTATATTTAAAAGTAAATGGGAATAAATATGCTTGCAGCTCAGGGCAAGAAGACTCTAAATGTCAATCCCCTATATATCTGTATTTTTTTTAATGTGACCCCCAATTTCTATCTCAAGTATCCATGATTCCATTAAACTTAGATCGTCATGATAAGGAGTATTTGCAACTCAGTTTGATTTATTGTCATCCTGCTACTCTAAAAAAGTCATAAAATAAACCCATACAAAATTACAATCCCTTTCTGGTCTAAGAGACCAAGAATTTAGCCCTAATATCCCAATTCACTGAGGATTCATCAATATTGAATCTTCCTTGAATTTTCTTGAATTTAGTAAACAACATTGACAATTATGCCGATTAAAGACAATGGACAAAAATTGGATCAAAAAAGCTCTTTTCAGCCTTCAGTTCAGGTGAGCTAAAAAGTAAACATCTGAAAACAAAATCACTTACTGGCTCGGTCAGGCCAAAATGGGGGTCTCCCAACACTTCTTCTTTATAGGTGTACAGCTCTGTCTCCTTAGACTGGAAATATTTTATCACATTAGAACAATGAAACACAATCAGACTTTTTATTTTCACTTATTACCCAGTTTTAAAATATTACCGTATGTCTGTTGCTAGTATTAAATGAGGCTTACCAGAGTTTTAGCGACCGTGGAGTGCCATGTTTGTTTGGTACGCCTGCTCTGAGTGGTCAGATTTTCCCATTGTTTGTCAATAAAAGGAATTATCTCCTGTAATGAAATTAATAAAACTAATACAGTAAAGAATACAGAAATTGATGCAACACATTGAATTATAATCTAAATCTAATTTGCTTAGGAATAAAATTCAAAATGACATGCAATTTCAATTTGACTGTATCTGGAGTTTAACTGCTTTTACCCTGTCTCTGGAGAACATGAGTCTGTTTTCCCCGCTGAATTGGGATTCGCGAACAAGATTAGCAATGGCAGTAAAACAGATCTGGGAAAAACCTGTAAAACAAAATGAACTATGACATATTTTAAAGGTATAACGTAACAATACAGTGATACATCTATTGTATTGATCCCAAGCCAAGGGTATTGACCCCAAGGGCTCACAGTACGCATATCCTATCACCACGTATGTATTGTGATACAGTACAAGTTAATTTTCAATCTTATTTGAAAATTCTACAAACAAACTGGAAGTTTTAATGTTACAAAGTAATTGAAAATAAGGTAGCAACTAAAAAAATACAATGCCAAGACTTTAAGTCTACCTATAAATAACTTCGGTTAGGGGTCTCAAGATATTCTTTTTATATTTTCTATAACTGTAAAGGTTGGAAAGGAAGAAAATGTAAAGATATCAGGTAATTTAATTGTTCACAGCTGTATTATTATACATGTTGTATTGCGTGACCATATCGTGATATGTATTGTATCGTTAGGTAGCTTGTGATACTCAAGCCTCATATTGTTTCTATGAAATGTTGAAATCTTATAATACATACATGTACATCAACAGTGTTATCTTATCTTACAAATCTTTTATAATTGAAAAGCAAGTAAAGCTTGATGAAAAATTTGAAGTAAACATATTCCTATTTACATATTATATAACTTACTTGATACTTTCTTTGAGAAATTTTCTAAGCTAGTAGGACTGCAACCTCTACAGGTGAACTGGTAATTTGTCATAAAAGGTATGGCTGTTCTGAAATAAAAGATGAATTTTATTAACATCACTATCATGTTCATTTTGACCCTTACTAATTATAAATAATAAATCTAAAACTCACCTCCCCCCACTTCTCTCTCTCTCTCTCACAGACAACATGGTGAACTTTGCTTGCAAAAGAATTTACAAACAGACAGACATGAAACCTAAATACTTTCCACATAGGATGGGCAAACAGACAGACATGGTGACCTCTGAATACTTCCCACTATAGGATAGACAAACAGACAGGCAATGCAAATCCTGTTTACTTCTCACCACATGACAGACAAACAGACAGACATGGTGAATCCTAAATACCTCACACATGATAATCTTTTTTTTAAAGAATTGGATACCTCACACCTTTCAGTCATGGCCAAAATATACTAATGTCAAAAGGAAACAATTAAAACACGAAAAATTTTTAATGGAAACTACATACTTTTTTTGATTAGCTACAAATACTGATAGGGATATTCAGCTTGGATACAAGCATGCTTTTAGTAATGATTTACATCTGTGGGGGGGAGGGGGAGGGGAGGGACAAAATAATTACCCTAACTGGCAGGTTATACACTCCTGATGGAACCAGCGATAACAGAATCCACACTGAAGCTCTACAGTCCCAAGATTTCTTCCTTTATCACTGAAAGAAAACAACACTTTCCTGTAATGTCAAGTTGTACACTACATGTAATAATAACAATACTTTGTTTTGATTTGTCATTGATAAGTGACAGTCACACAAACTTCCTTCTCTTCGTAAGAATGCAATGCATAACCAATGATAAACACTGACAAAAACCACTTGCTTTCCATATTACACATAAGCGGCTTTTAGGAGATGTTCAGAACTGATTGGTTTTCTTAATCCTCTAACTTCTAGAATTTTCATGTAAAACGTGAATGACATCAAGTCCTAACTGAGAGGCAACTAATTACCCTAAATAGTCTGAATCACCATTCCTACCCACTTGGATTACTTACAATCAAAGAAATGTGGCAGGTTTTTTTTTTAATTCTCCCACATAATTAATCATAACTTCATAACATAATGCTTCTTTATACATAGAACAATTACAAGCTATCACAATTCAAAATTCTCAACAATTACTAGCTATCACAATGCAAAATTCTTAATTCTATAGTTCTCTCATTAATGTAACAAAATATTCACCAAAGCATAAGTATTGCTTAGAATAAAAGAAATATAAAAATCCCATTACTGCAACAACTTATTTCCCCTATATCATTACTATCAGCAATAATATAGTATTTTCATTTATGTTCCACAGCATTGCCACACTATTACATTTTATTATAATAACACTTTCACTTATAAAACAATGTTCTTATTAATGGAACACAGTGTTTCATCACAACATGAGTGTCACTAATGATGAAAGATTCACTTCAAAATTCAAACACAATATTCCCAACTGCCATGACCCAGATTTAGTGTCAGTTAACAATCTTTGACTTGATTTTTTAAAAAAAATAATTCTTACCGGGGTACTTAAAACTATACTCAATCAAAACCAGTCTAATTTTATTCCATCTAATAATCTAAGAATTGTTAATAATAAACACTATACTCACCAATAACATTCTGATTCGACTCCATCGTCATCAACAGACATTGTATCTTCCACACCTAACAAGAAATCAAATAAACACCTACCAACGTTATCATCTCAAGAAAAACTGTACGTTTTATATTTCTATAGGGAAATACTATGGAGTTATTTGGATTTGCACTGAGGGTCAGTTCTCTTGGAATACTCAAAAGAGTTAGGTTCAATATATGCATAAAATGGCCCTGTCCCTAAAACTTATTAGGACCCTTTTACTCATTTCAAACACCAATGTTAAGAAGATGCTAAGTGCATTCAATTACTACAATTTTCTCTGAGAGTTGAGGTATTGAAAAACAGGCTTTATAAAAAATTGTAAAGCTTTTTAATTTTGAAGAAAACAGGTGTTTTTATGAGTGCCTTCAGCAAAGAATTTTTATAAAGACCCATATTTCATTCAAAAAATAAAACTTTATTTTATGAAGTTTCAGAAATACTAATACTTCTCAAGAAAATACACAAAAAATCTGCTGAACTAAACCCCTAAATCTGACATAAGGAACATATTTGTTAAATGGACATATTACATATACTGTAACTGTATTACATTTAGCTGTGTATTTTTTAAGTGCCTTTTGCAGAAAGCCGCTCCTGCTAATTCAAGTACCACTCTAAATGTCTTGGACATGTAAATACAAATAGGAACATAAGTAATTGCTCTAAATCAAATCTTCGTTAACTTGTTCCATTAAGTCCATTCCCCTCAAATATCAAACCATATCAAAACATAGATCTCAATGCAATCTTCATTTATATTTTCACTTGGTAAATTCATGCAGCCCCTCTACTCTATAATCTTTTGAATCTTTTGAATTTATTTCAGAGTACATGTATTGCTATTTTATATAAGTTACATATTTTAGGTTAGAAAAGTAAGTCCTTATATAAAGGGGCCAGGTACCTTAACTAAAATGTAATTAATGTGTTAATTATGTTACCTTCTCCATCTGGTTTTCCTGCTTCCTTTGTTTCTGGATCCTGCCTAAAATTATAAACATCAATTTTACAAAATAGCAGCTCAATAGCAGCTCAATACAGTGTAGTACCATGCACTCAAAACAAAAATATGACAAAAAGTATCAATAATAATAATTATCAAATAAGCTAACTACTTTCCTTCACACAATTACATTTTTCTTTAGTGGTGTTGCAATCATTGATTATAATTGAAAACTAGTCAATTCCTGGTATAATCCAATAATTTTACTTTGATTGTTTATTTTATTTTACAAGCATAATAGTTTTAAGCCTAGATTCCAGCTGAAACTTATCTCTTTACTGATGTGTGTATCATAATGATGTACTCCAGCATGCTAGAGGTTCACGGCGAGATACTTTTGACATTATCCGAGGTATATAAGGAGCGTAGGGACGTTAACCGAGGCTCTTACTTGCAGGAGTACATAATGATGCAGACTAACAAAGGTACTGTAAACCAACATTTATTCGTGAGTTTCGCCACCTACTTTAAGTTGCGAATATTAATTGCCGCTAAGCATTTATTTTGCTTTGTTTTTAGTAGAAAATGTTTCCTTATTCGTGAAAATTAAACGTCGCGGATTGATTAAAAACTAACGAATCATGAAAAATAGTTGGTTTACAGTATCTATACCCAGGTAATAAAGCATCTTCCTGGGTTTGGACTTACTTTGGGTTTTAGAAAATGAATGAAGGACAAGCTAGACCATATATTAATAGAAAGTTCATCCATTCTTTACATTTAATTAACTAATTTGAAAGAGTTCAACTTCAGAGACTTTGTAAATGTCCTATTTTAATAGTTAATTAGTTACAGTAACCTGATCATTGATTATGAAATTCTTACGCTTCCCATCACCATTTCTCTCACATTTAGCTTAAGTATATTGATTTGGGGGGGGGGGGGGGGGTCCGCTGTTTCAATCTCACATACAAGTAATAAAGAGAAGGGAGAGAACAAAACAAATAAATTGCAGGTAATCTATTATCAATTTTACATTAACTACAGAAAATGGTTAAAAATATTCTGTTAATGTGACGAACGGTAAATAAAATAAACTAGATATCATTGAGATGGTGGCCATCTCAAAGGGCCCCGCTTTCAACAACGAAAATGAAAATGCAAGGTAGCTGGAAAGGGTTTATTTTGAAGAGGAACATTTGTGTACATACCCTCTATCAAAAAAATGTACAAAAATCATGAATGTTGCATATTCTCTATGAAAATTGTTGAATATTCTCTCAAAATATGGAAGGAAAATCACAAATGTTCCGTACCCTTGGTCAATTGGTAAAGTTTGAGACTGACAGGACAGGGAAAGAGATTTTGCATCATACAAAGATTTTAAACAGAGATGCTATTTTTGACCTTCACCGAGAAACTTTGTTCAAGGTCAGTGCACATCCATTGACCAGTGGCGTTCTGTGAGTGAAGTATGAGCAACATTGGACCAAGGGGAGAGAAGTTATGCTTCGTACCCGGATTTTTCATATAATTCTGCTATGACCTTAACCTTAGACCAGGAAACATGGTTCAAAGTCACTGCACACCTTTACCTAAAGGCACTTTGTAGGTGAAGTATGAGACTAATTGGGTCAGGAAGAGAGAAAATATGCTCCAGACAAGAATTTGAACAGAGAGGCTATTTTTGACCTTGACCCTTGACCAAGAAACTTTGTTCAAGGTCACTGCACATCCATTAACTACTGGCACTCTGTGAGTGAAGTATGAGCAACATTGGACCAAGGGGAGAGAAAATATGCCCTGGATAAGGATTTTTCCAAAAATTCTGCTATGACCTTAATATTTGACCTAAAAATACAGTTCAAGTCAATGCACACCCTATACCCAAAGACACTCTGTGGGTGAATTTTGAGCCAGTTTGGGCCAAGGGGGAGAGAAAATATGCTCCAGACAGGAATTTAAACAGAGAGCCTATTTTTGACCTTGACCTAAAACTTTGTTCAAGGTCACTGCAAAACCATTGCCCAGTGGCACTCTGTGAGTGAAGTATGAGCCACTGGACCAAGATGAGAGATATGTTCCCGAAAAGGATTTTTCAAAAAATTCTGCTATGACCTTGACCTTAACCTATAAACATGGTTCAAGGTCACTGCACACCCTTTACCCAGAGACACTCTGTGGATGAAGTATGAGCCAGATTGGGTCAAGGAAAGAGAATATATGCTCCAGACAAGAGATCTCTGGTAGACAGACGGATGGAAGGACAGCTAGACAGACGGACGGACTGATCACTATAGGGTGCCCACCTAATGGGGCCCTAATTATATCCAGGACTTGACATTAATGCTTTTCCGGTACCAGTGAGAATAATATGGACAAGTGATTATTGCTGGGCACTTGTCCGATTAGACAAGTGAATTTTAATGTAAAGGAGTCTCTAAATATCAAAAAGAACGACTGTTGAAAGCTAATCAGAATTTTCTAGGTGAAAGCTGTACATAAAAACCAGACTTCGATCCTGATATTTATCGCTATATTAATTGAATTCACATTCGATCGGGATCGAACTTCACTAATTGCATACTATCGAAAATTCATGGAAGATATGAACAGAAGTGTGGATTCTGTTTGATGTTGACAGGTTCACTTGCGGACATTTACGTTATTGTCAGGACAGAAAGCCCAGATTAGATTTCGTTTTATGTGTTTTTTGTATTTATCAATAACATCACAAATCAATCAAGCACAAATGGACTTTATATTTTAGTTTTCAAGTTGACAGTATTAGTTCTTTCTTGAAAAATTTTCGGACAAGTGAATTGAAGTTCGGACAGGTAAATGTCTTGGTCACTTGTTCAAATGAACAAGTAGGAAAAAAGTTAATGTCGAGCCCTGATATTTCAACAGTTTAAATTTATTTTTTTTTTTCTTTTAATTTAAATTGATTAATTTCAATTTGTAAATTCTATATTGAAACCATTATCACCGGTATTTAATTCAACGATTAAAAAATAATTGTAAAATGAAAAATGAGAGTATTACTAATGATTTAATTTTAAGATTAAATGTAAATTGAAAGTAAAAAATGAAAGTAATTTCAAATGTAAACAATGCGATCTAAGCTCAAATAGATAATTTATCCGATGTATGATGCTCCTTTCTAATTGTGAAATAATTCATCTTTTGTTGTTTCTTATAACTGATTACATTTCAAGCTCATAATATACCTGTTCTGCATGTTATCGACTCCTATTTGGGGCTCAGAGGGTACTTCTCCCGCTTTGTCCGCCATGATGGCTTGATACGAAATCTCGTGAGATGTTGTTGTAAACGATCGTTAGAGAAAGAATGTTTTTCGAGTTTGTGTGAAAAGCCTACGTCCAAAATTTAAAAGAAAACATAACGAGTTACAAAGTAAGGTTACAAATTCGTTTTATGTAGACAGTATGAGGTATTATTAAAATGTAATTGAGGTTATATCACGTGACATAACTAACAACGAGAATTCCACCATATTTTTGGTGGCAGGTGCGAAGGTGACAATGTGAATCATCGACATACCATACGTCGTCCGAGAGAAATTTTCTAAAAACTGTCACAATTTCCAGTGATATTTTTCTAATTTTTTAGAGTGTGACGACATAGACCTTTGTGAAACAATAGAAGAGGTGTTATTCAGTCTGACAATGAGATGACCAAAATATAACATGAAGAAACTGTTCCCTTTCAAAATTGATTCAGCGGGGACTCAGAACCCTTATATTGGCAAGGTTTTCACAGTAGGGAGGTTTACAGTTACAGTAGAGGATGTCATAGCAGAGGGTGAGAGCTCTTTCATGTACAAAAATTAGATAAAATGAAGTGAAAGGGGGCGTGTCTACCCCATAAAAGTTTATGGGCATCCCCCTAAAAGTTACTGCTTTTTATTTCTTTAATTCATTGTAAATTTATATTTGATCTGAAACAAATTTTTAATTAGCTATCATATTTTTATAAACATTCTTACAAATGTTCAGAATACTTTGTAAGGTGATGGATATGGGGTGGTAGGCAGTCACAATTGGTTTAAGAGTCTAGATCTACATTTCTCACTTTTCAAATGCTGATTGCCATGATGATATCACTATATTTAGTAAACATTTGTAGTCTTCTCAATTATGGTTTGCTATTGCACTTTTATAGATTTTGTGCTAAACATACACTAGAATTTGATTGTTATGTATTTACAATATGCATGATAATAATTAATATAGATCTAGTTAATATTCTCCTATATATTAATTTTTCCCTGATATAACTATATGTGCAATTAAAAGTGATAATACCTACAGCCAATTTTCCAAGATCACATTCACTCAATTATGTTATAAATTCATCATTAAAATATTGATCTTCTTTAGGTGGATTTGCAATTGTATTCCTGGTGAAGGCACAGAATGGAAATCATTATGCACTCAAAAGATTGTTTGTAAACAATGATCATGATCTGACTGTCTGCAAAAGAGAGATTCATATAGCAGTAAGTAGAAAAAAACCACCATAAAAGGATACTGATATTGTACACAGATCCTCTGGCTGTGAGTAGGATAGCCCAAGGGCTTGCCAAAGAAAATTGTTTTTGTCAAGAGTTTGATGAAAGAGGTATTGGAATCTCACTCACACCCAATAGATAAATTGATATGTTAGTTTCTAACCCCCCAACTATCCCATCCCATCATGGCCCTTAAGGTTTTAGCTGTTAACCAGTTAACCAAACCCCTGATGACTGAATCAAAACTGGAGATCATCTCACAATTTCTTTGTTAACACAGTTTTAAAATTAAGGATACTTGGCTGAATTAGATCAAGGCAAAAGCAAAGTAAAACTTTTATGATGCTAAGCCAGAGATAAAAAATCGAGGTAAAAAAGTTGTGCTCATAGAGCTCAGCAATTTTACCCTATTTTGTATTGAAAAAGGTGGTAGATGGAGGATTTAGTGCAACAGATTATAACCAATAAAAAAGCTATTTTGCCTCTTCAGTAAGGAAACATTTTCAACAAAAATTTATGTAAATCTACTTAATACCTATAAATGTGAAAATAAAATTGCCTTTTAATCTTAACTGGTAATTTAATTCCACCTTTTCCATTTCAGAAAACTCTCAGTGGTCATAAGAACATCATAAGCTATGTGGACTCAAGCATTTCTATGGCACCAAACAAAGTATATGAGGTGATGCTGTTAATGCAGTACTGCAGAGGTGAGTGTAAAGAGAGATGCATATCAACTACAAGTAATTAAAAAATTTATTATGGCTTAAATTCTTGCATTGGCTTTGATGTTGACACTGGGATGCTGTTTAAGTTTTATGAGCTGCTGCTGACATTTCCCTGTGATTATAAGCCCTTCCTGGACCAAACTTGTAAGGATGATGCATATAAGGATGTGCAATACTGCACACATGCTTCAGATCCTTGATCTGACCTACATTTATTGAAGCAGGTTCATTTCCAATTTACTGAAAGCTCTATGATGATCAAACTTGCATGGATGATGATGCATCTGTTGATGCACTCTACAGAATTGCTTCAAATGTTGGGTCTGACCAGTCTCTTCCAGATGAAAAAAAACAGGTGATTGGACAATTGAATATTTTTGAGCAGGTCTGTCTTTAAGTATTTTTAGATCTTACCTGGACCAAACTTGTTCAAGATGTTGAATCGGGATGCACACTACCAAACATTTTTAGTGTGTTTAATGTGAGACTTAGTCACTTTGCCATGTTTGTTTTTTAAATAGATCATGTGATACAACAGATGAATGAAAAAATCAACTCAGGCTTCTCAGAAAAAGAGGTTCTTAGGATATTCTGTGATGTATGCGAGGCAGTGGCTAGGTTACATCACTGTCAGACCCCCATAATACACCGAGATTTAAAGGTAAGGCACCAGTAATACAGAGAGGATGCACATGTAAGTGTCACAGAAAATTGTAAAGAAAGATGAACTTCAATTAAGTTAAGATTTTGAAAATATTGACCTTATTTAACATTGATTTAAATGCATTTTTAAGTAGTCAAGCAAGAAGATTTATAAGTAATTTTAGAAATTCCAGTATTTCCACTTAATTTCAATATTTTATTTTGTGTAAAGAATGAAAAGTTCAAATTAAACTAAAGGGACCTTAATACAACAAATGACAAACTTGTAATATATTTTTCAGGTTGAGAACATTTTGGTGTCTGACAGTGGACATTATGTACTCTGTGATTTTGGGAGTGCTACTGCTAAAGCTGTCTTACCTGGTCAACAAAATGTCCAGCAGATAGAAGAAGAAATCAGAAAGTAAGATTCAGATCCATTCTGGTAGCTGTTCCCTGTCTTTTGGATTCACTACAATTATATATTGAATTATGCCTTACTGTCACATGTTTGTTTTTGTAAGAATAAACATTTTCAGCTGTACCTGTATTTTAAGTCAGTGTCTTTATGGATTATTTTAAGGTATACCACAGTTTCCTACAGAGCTCCAGAAATGGTAGATTTGTATGGAGGAAAACCAATCACCACAAAAAGTGATATCTGGGTAAGTATTCAGAGTCTATTGTGAAATAAAAGGCAAGAATTTATCATCAAAAGTATTTAGAAGAAGGTGCAATTTTATGACAATAACAGTATGAACCACTATCTGGTATACATGGTCAATGATAAATCATAAAAAAAATATATATATTGCCTGTGAAAGGTACTTTTTTGAGAGCATTATCTCTTTGTTGAACTGTTCTTTTTATATATTTTTTTGTTGACAGGCACTTGGTTGTTTGCTTTACAAGTTGTGCTTCTTCACTTTACCATTCGGTGAGAGTACATTAGCTGTCCAGAGTGGAAACTTCACCATCCCTGATGATTCACGATACTCAAAGATGATGCATTCTCTTATTGGTAGGTCACATGGATTTATATGATTTATTGTGATATGGATTTACATTATGATTTATTGTCATATAGAATAAGGAAAATTGACTTGCAGTTCTTACTGTAGCTAATAAAAGTAAAAATATGTTTTGTAGGATACATACTGGAGGTTGATCCAGAGAAGCGACCAGATATTTATCAGGTGTCGTGGCTGGCGTTTAGTATGTCACACAGAGACTGTCCTGTCCCTAACATGAATGTAGGTTATGATATTGAATATTAACAATCTTGACATGTCTAGGGCTTTATGTGTAGAGCGTATTTGTATTTTTGTTTCTTTTTGATTGTTTTCTGTATGATGAATACTATCTCAAAATATAATTCCAGCCAGTATTAGATGAAGAGATCGATAAACTGTATATGATATTTTGTAGGGTGCACCTTTGCCAGATCTGAGCAGATTACCGGTACCTCTAACAGAATCAGAATCTAGACAAGTCAAAACTTCATCTTCAAAGTAAGGAAGCTTTTCCATGAACATTCTGGATGCCGTATTTTTAGGTCACCTGAGTAAACTCAGGTGACCTATTGCTATCCGTTTTCGTCTGTCGTCGTTCGTCGTACGTCGTGTGTCGTACGTCGTTCGTAAACTTTTGAACATTTTTAACTTCTTCTCTGGAACTATTGAATCAATTTCAACCAAATTTGGTATACAGCATCTATAGGTAAAGAGGAACAAAAATTGTGAATTTCATGGTCCCTGCCCCCCTGGGGCCTGAGGGGTGGGGCCAAAACCACTAAAATTAATGCAATCTTTAAAAATCTTCTTCTTTACTCCTGGACATCAAGCAGTCAAACTGTTGACATGATTGTAATCAGCATTGAGTCCTCTACCAAAATTGTGAAATTCATGGCCCCTGGGTCAGGGGTTCTGGTGTTAGGGCGGGGCTATATAGATCATATAGTAAAAGTGCATTATTTCTTTGAAAATCTTCTTCTCTGCTCCTGGGTATTAAATAAACCAACTAAGAACATAGTTATAATGACCAAGAGTGCCTCTTCAATAATTGTGAATTTCATGGCCCCTGGGTCAGGGGTTCTGGTGTAAGGGTGGGGCTATATAGATCATATAGTAAAAGTTCATTATTTCTTTAAAAATCGTCTTCTCTTCTCCTGGGTATTAAATAAACTAAATAAGAACATAGTTATGATGACCAAGAGTGCCTCTTCAATAATTGTGAATTTCATGGCCCCTGGGTCAGGGGTTCTGGTGTAAGGGCGGGGCTATAAAGAACATATAGTAAAAGTGCATTATTTAAAAAAACGTCTTCTCTTCTCCTGGGTATTAAATAAACTAAGAACATAGTTATGATGACCAAGAGTGCCTCTTCAATAATTGTGAATTTCATGGCCCCTGGATCAGGGGTTCTGGTGTTAGGGCGGGGCTCTATTGATTGTATAGTAAAAAAAAACATTAATTCTTCAAAAATCTTCTTCTCTGCTCCTTAGCATTAAACAGGCTAACTTAGTGCATAGTTATGATGAGCAAGAGTGCCTCTTCCAAAATTGTGAATTTTATGGCCCCAGGGTCAGGGGTTCTAGGGCTAGGGAGGGGCTCTATTGATTAAACAGTGAAAATGCATTTATTTTTTGAAAATCTTCTCTGCATCTGGGTATTAAATAAACTAAGTACATAGTTATAATGAACAAGAGTGCCTCTTCCAAAATTGTGAATTTTGTGGCCCCTGGGTTGGGGGTTGTGATGTAAGGGCTAGGCTTTATTGCCTATATAGTGAAAATACATTGTTTCTCAAAAATCATCTTCTCTGCTCCTTGGTATTAAACAAATGAACTATGTACATAGTTATGATGAGGAATTATGCTTCTTCCAAAACTATGAATTTCATGGCCCCTGGGTCAGGGGTTCTGGTGTTAGGGTGGAGCTCTAATGATTATATATAGTGAAAATGCATGAATTCTTTGAAAATCTATTCCATTGCTCCTAGGTATTATGCGAATGATCTTAGTTTATATATTTATGATGAAGAAAGGTGCATCTAGCAAAATGATAAATTTCATGTTCTCTGGGTCAAGGATATCGGGAAGGGGGGGGGGGGGTAAAGTACATAGTCTGAAGATAAATATTAAATGCTTTGAAATCTGCTGTGGTATTAATCAACCGTTTATGTTGAAATAAAATTTATGATAAAATTTCCAAAATTTTGAAATGTGTGGCCCCAGGGTCAGTGGTTGCTGAAGGGTGGGGTGCACCACTAGCTGGTTATAAAGTGAAAATGCATTTTCTCTTTCTTACTCTGATCTAACTCTGGGTATTAAGTAACTAGAGTAAGCATTCTAAAAAGTGTATAATTACACTTTCTATAATTCTATAAAGTGTATAATTATGATAAGCAATGGCGCTTCTTTCAAAATCTTGAATTTCATGGAATCTAGTTTAAAACACAAACCAAATTTAATATTTGGAAAGTTGTTTCATGATAATCAGGTGACCTATAAGGCCCGTGGGCCTCTTGTTTGTCAATAATTTCTGGTATTTGTTGATGCTTATACATGCATATGTGAATGTGTTTGTGAACTGTCATTTTAACTTGTAGAAATACCCCAGTCCAGCCAATTGAGAGCACAACCGTGACCCCAAGGTCACGACCTAAAGGTCAAGCAATGCCACAGACCAATTCTCTGAACTTACCCATACAAACATCTGTAGTGCCAAGAAAACGTCCGACCCCTACAAACCCAACCCCTCCCGTACAACCAAATAGAGCAGGTCAGATATTCAGTACTAAGGAATAGGACTGCTTATTGATTTTGTTTAAAATGATACCTCTGCAGGATGTTTTCAAAGGATTAGATGCAAGATGCTAGATTATCTTAAGTCAATATACATGTATTTGATGTATGAATTTAAGGAGGAAAACAAAACGATTTTGTTAATATTTCATCACATAAATGTCTGTTCCATGTGATCTTCAATAGCAAAGGTACTGGATTGGAATACAGAGGCTTGAGATAATTTTTAGCTCACCTCAACGAAGTTGGGGGAGCTTATGTAATACCCTCGCAGAGCTGCCAACATTCTGAAATCACAAATAGTAAGGCGGGGTCTAGGGAACACCTAGGCCCCCTGCCGCTGAAGATGTTTTGTAAATGGACATCCAATCTGAGGCATGTTTCCTTTTTGTTTACTTTAAAACATTGACATGAATGTGATCGGCCTTCTAAAACTGAAACGATGATACTTGTAAGCAAGCATTGTAAAACTTATAAATAATATTAGTAGAATTTTATAGACTGCCAGCTATGAAAATACAAGAATTATAAACTTTGAACGAGAAAAACTGAAATCGGAAGAATACATAGAGAAATCGTAAGGCGTATTTTAGGCGCTGATTTCATACGCCTTACGCCAAAATCGTAAGGGTTGGCAGCTCTGCCCTCGGCGTCGGTGTCGGTGTCGGCGTCGGCGTCCCAGGTAAAGGTTAAGTTTTTTGGAGCAGTTTTCTTTTTAAGTACTTCTGTGTCCTATATTGATTAGACATGCATGGAAGATGCTTCTGGTGTGTTTCATTGTACCAGTCATAGTTTCAGATGCTGCAATTTCAGCAAAGGAATGACCAGGTTAATGTTTTTGGAGCAGGTTAACATTTTTGGTGCAGTTTTTGGTGTAGGTCTCATTTCCAAGGAACTATGAGCCCTATGTTGACCAAACTTGCATGGATGGAGCATCTAAGGATGCACATTACCAGGCTTGCTTTGGATGCTGAATTTGACCTACATTTTCCGGTTGAGTGAACAGGTTTATGTTTTTGGTGCAGGTCTCATTTCCAAGTAACTATAAGCCTTATGTTGACCAAACTTGCATGGATGATACATCTAAGGATGTACACTACCAGACTTGCTTCGGATGCTGACTCTGACCTACATTTTCCGGTTGAGTGAACAGGTTAATGTTTTTGGTGCAGGTCTAATTTCCAAGTAACTATAAGCCCAATGTTGACCAAACTTGCATGGGTGATACATTTTATGATGCATACTACCAGACTTGCTTCGGATGCTGAATCTGACCTACATTTTCCGGTTGAGTGAACAGGTTAATGTTTTTGGTGCAGGTCTAATTTCCAAGTAACTATAAGCCCTATGTTGACCAAACTTGCTTGGGTGATACATTTTATGATGCATACTACCAGATTTGCTTCGGATGCTGAATCTGACCTACATTTTCCAGTTGAGTGAACAGGTTAAAGTTTTTAATGCAGGGTTCATTTCCAAAATTCAGTTTGCCCTATAATGACCAAACTTGCATGGATGGTACATCTTAGGATGCATACTACCAGACTTGCTTCAGATGCTGAATCTGACCTACATTTTCTGGATGAGTGAACAGGTTAGAGTTTTTATACCCCCGCAAACGAAGTTTAGGGGGGTATATTGGAATCACCATGTCCGTCTGTCTGTAGACAAGATTTTGTCCGGACCGTTTCTCAGAAACTGTTTTATGGATTTGTCTGAAAATTTATACACTTATTATTCACCATATGAAGATGTGCACCTGGTATTTTCATCATGATTGGTTGATTTTTCTGCATTTTACAGATGTTTTTTCTTTTTATACCCCCCGCAAACGAAGTTTAGGGGGGGTATATTGGAATCACCATGTCCGTCTGTCTGTCTGTAGACGAGATTTTGTCCGGACCATTACTCAGAAACTATTGGAAGGATTTGTCTGAAAATTTGTACACATATTATTCACCATATGAAGTTGTGCACCTGATATTTTCATCTTGATTCGATTATTATTTTGAATTTTACAGGTGTTTTTTTCATTTTTATTTTGTGGTTTTGTCCGGACCGTTTCTCAGAAACTATTGCAAGGATTAATCTGAAAATTTGTACACTTATTATTCACCAGATGAAGGTGTACACCTGGAATTTTCAACTCTTTTTGTTAATTTTTTTGCATTTAACAGGTTTTATTTTTTATTTTAATTGACTTGTTCATTTTGGGCTCATGTATAAGGTTTGAGATATAGAATCTAGAATATCTGTTCAAAAATACTACAGCTTAAAACTACTCATAAAAACTTTAAAAAAAGAAACATCATCAAGTGTTAAAAACAGTTTTTACAGTGCACAGAAGGTTTGTAATTTCATTTGTCTCTTGGGAATAATGACTGGACATGCATCCAGTTAAAGATAAATTAATGAGTTTGGTGTTGGAAGTTGTTAAGGCACATCTCTTATCAAGTGTGTGTGTTATCTAATCTCCAGGGAATAAGGCATAAGAATTAAAGATCTCTCTTCTCTTATTCTCTTAATTGTAATATATTGTCTGTCAAAGCACTTCATTACTGGATGACCAGCTCTTTATTTTCAAAATGCATTTCAAATTGATATATCAAGATTAATTTGATTTTGTATTATGTTTTTTTTTTAACAATCAGTTTGCAGAGTGACATAACACATAATTGCAATATATTTTTTTAATGCAGAAATAAAAAAAATAAAATGAAAAAATAAAAAAAAAATGTTACAGTGGAATTACAATGTATTAGTATTGATGTTTCATTTGGTTGCACCTTTGTTTCATTCATTAAGAAACATGATGAGCAATTATATTTCACTGCAAATTTTTGTAAGTAAATTGTGAACACCTCTAGATCCATAAAGTATTTTTGAATTGGCACCTTCTCTGAAAAACCCAGCGGGGGGTATTTGTCCCTATTGGACAGTTCTAGTTTCTTTTGTGATTTTGTTTGGCTCATAACTAGAAAACTATTAGACTTACAATCATCAAACTTGGACAATTTATGCATCTTGGGTAGAAGGTGTGTCACGACTTATTTCAAGGTCACTGTGACTTTTAATTTAAGTGATTTTTTACAAAAAAACTAAGTCTTTAAAATTTTAAATTTCATAATCCTAAAAAATGTAAAAATATAGTTGTATCCTTATTAAAAAATGTTAAATTAAGTAAAAACTTATTTTTTCATCATATACTTTACAGCAAATTCTGTAACAAATGTTAATGATTCAGGGTTCTCCACAAGGGGTTTTACCATGGCGGCCCGCCATGGTTAAATTTATGTGCGCCATGGTTAAATGAGCTGCGCCATGGTTAAAATCGGCAGCCGCCATGATTAAATTTTTTCGCATTTCAGTCCTGACACTTACTTTTTAGCTCACCTCGACGAAGTCGAGATGAGCTTATGCTATACCCCCGGCGTTGGCGTCGGCGTCCCAGGTTAAAGTTTTAGGAGCAAGTCCATTCCCAAGTAACTATAAGCCCTACCTAAACCAAACTTGCATGGATGATGCATCTAGGGATGTACACTACAAGACTTGCTTTGGATGCTGGATCTGACCTACATTTTGCAGATGAGTGATCAGGTTAAAGTTTTTGGAGCAGGTTAAAGTTTTTGGAGCAGGTCCATTCTTAAGGAATTATAAGCCCTACCCACACCAAACTTGCATGGATGATGCATCTAGGGATGTACACTACCAGACTTGCTTCGGATGCTGGATCTGACCTACATTTTCCAGATGAGTGACCAGGTTAAAGTTTTTTGAGCAGGTCCATTCCCAAGGAACTATAAGCCCTTCTCGAACCAAACTTGCATGGATTATGCATCTAGGGATGTACACTACCAAACTTGCTTCGGATGCTGGATCTGACATACATTTTCCAGATGAGTGACCAGGTTAAAGTTTTTGGAGCAGGTCCATTCCACAGGAACTATAAGCCCTATTTGGACCAAACTTGCATGGATGATGCATCTAGGGATGTACACTACCAGACTTGCTTCGGATGCTGGATCTGACCTACATTCTCATTCCCAAGTAACTATAAGCCCTATTTGGACCAAACTTGCATGGATGATGCATCTAGGGATGGACATTACCAGACTAGCTTCGGATGCTGGATCTGACCTATATTTACATTCCCAAGTATCTATAAGCCCTAGCTAAACTAAACTTGCATGAATGATGTATCTAGGGATGGTCACTACCAGACTTGCTTCGGATGCTGGATCTGACCTACATTTTCATTCCCAAGTAACTATAAGCCCTAGCTTAACCAAACTTGCATGGATGATGCATCTAAGGATGGACACTATCAGACTTGCTTCGGATGCTGGATCTGACCTATATTTTCCATACAAGAGACTTGGTTAAAGTTTTGGGAACAGATCAATCCGAATGAACTTGAAGACCTTGATATATGCAGTATTAACAGTTATGAATATTTGTTTACACTATACATATACATATTTTTCACGCTACAGGCTTAGAAATGTGTATATGCCATGTAAGGGGTTAAACACAACTTGCAAGAATATTGTTGTTGGGATGAATGCTAAATATTAAGAAAATATGATGTGAGATTTGCATTACTTAAACTGATAACATTCGTCGAGGTGAGCTTCGTAATCTTTGATTACCTATGTTTTAATGACTTGAGTAGTTAATTGTGTTTACACAACGACTGCCGTGCACCTCGCATGCCTCGAAGGAAAGCGGACTGTGCTAAACAAACACGTCGTTAATCAGCAACTATGCTGCGAAGTGTGACAATCAATGGAGAGTCAATCAGCTGATCAGATGATCAATATATTGAGAGTTAATTATCCTGTACAGATGTAAATAATTTTGTGGAACTTCAACATCTTCACTACTTGATTAGATATAGAACGAGTTTATAAAAGATGACAATTACGAGCATGATAAACGTCGTGCATGCGATTCAAGTTTTTGTGCCAGAAAAAAATACTCTGTAAAATTTTCGTATTCCTCTGCATTTAATCAATTTCCCATGCTCTGTTTTTTAAGCTTTAACTTCATTATCTTTTTGATAAAATGTGCACAGGGCCTACGTCTTAATCGCAGTCTTAGTTTTAATCGCCGTCTTAGTCTTAGATTTAGAGTTACTTCCCATTGTTATGAAACGTCGCGTGGTGTTATTTTTAGCATTGGGCACGTGGAGAAGTAAACAAAACTTGGTGAAATATGCAATATCTAAAAAAAATACAACGTTTAGAAAAAAAGGACACTGGTCCAAATGTTCCTTTGAGGATAAACATAAAAAATACTACCCATTCATCAGTTTTAGTCATATTGAAACAAAAAATTTCATACAACAGGCTACAATTCTTATAGTTATTAATTTCTGAAAAATATTGCCATGGTTACTGACTTACTGTATTAACAATTTTTCTTTAAATTCCTTCTGAAGGTTACTACAGTTTGGGGCAAATTTTGGTACATTTGTGAAGTAAAATACAGGATAATTAAATTCTTTTCAATTTAATTATTATTTTTTTAACTTTAAAAAGTGATAGTTATTCCATTGTTTTGTGTTGCAGTGGGTAAAATTAAAAATTGTAAAACCAATTATTGATTAATGAAGATTAGGAAGTCTAACACGTTTTCATGTTTTCTGCCACATTTCGCCTTCGCGCAGCTTCCTCCATGATTAAATTTTCAAATGTGGAGAACCCTGATGATTTGAGAGGAATTCAGTTTGTCCCATGGGCATAATTATCAAGCACTGGTCAAGGAGAATTTTTGATAGCAGAAATGTGCATGTCAAATTAGAGAGAAATTAATGAGTTCATTGTCGGGAGTTAACTGGCAAGAGCATCTCTAGATCTGATCATGCAGTGCTATCTTAATTTATCTCTTGGGAGTTGGGCAAAAAGAAATGGCCTTATAGTTGCTTGTGTTAAGAGTTCTTATGGCTGTAGTCGAGAGAAAGATCTTTCAATTGGTGTAATGTAATTAAAACAAATTGATGTTTTAGTGTATGATTAAAACTGAATTAGTATTGTATAATATAATTAAAATCAATTATACATGTGTTCATTGAAAAAAAATTACATTTCAATTTTTATATATTTGCAACAAATTGCAGTCATGTCTCACTTAGAATTTTATAGTCTAAAGAATAATTAATTTTTGATTTTTTTTTTTTTATTAGACTGTAGCATTTCCATTATTTCATAAAATATGCAATAAACAATTTAAAGCTGCTGTGGTGGGGCACTTTATTAGACAATAGTGAACACCTCTTACTAGATCCATAAAATATTTCTGAATTGGCACCTACTCTGAAAAACCCAGCGGGGGTATTTGTCCCTATTGGACAGTTCTAGTTGGTGCAGGTTTCATTTCCAAGTTACAATGAACCCTATAATGACTAAACTTGCATGAATGATACATCTTAGGATGCATACTACCAGACTTGCTTCGGATGCTGAATCTGACCTACATTTTCTGGATGAGTGAACAGGTTAAAGTTTTTGATGCAGGATTCATTTCCAAGTAACTATGAGCTCTTTAATGACCAAACTTGCATGAATGATACATCTAAGGTTGCATTCTACCAGGCTGACTACAGATGCTGAATCTAACCTACTTTTTTTCTGGATGAGTGAAGAGGTTAAATTTTTATGCAGGTTTCATTTCTAAGTAACTATAAGCCTAATGTTGTGCAAACTCGCATGGATGATACATCTTAGGATGCATACTAATGGACTTGCTCCGGATGCTGAATTCGACATACTTTTTCCAGATAATGGACCAGGTAAAAGTTATAGGTGCAGGTCTATTACCAAGAAACTATAAGGCTTATATAAACCAAACTTGCCCAAATGATGTATCAAGGGATGAAAACTCTCAAACTTGCTTCAGATGCTGGATTTTAATCACATTTTCGTGATGAAGAACTAGTTTGAAGTTTTTATATAGGTCTATTTCAAAGTATCAGGTCAAAATTGCATAAATTTTGCATTTTTGGATGTACACTTTTTGTTGGGTAATTGTGTGACTTTGCCTTAATTAAAGACAACATTCGTTGAGGTGAGCTCTGTAATCTCTGATTACCTATAGATGTTTTTATTTTAACTATGCAGTAAAATTATAGATAACTTCAGAAATACACTGTAAGCTGTTTTAAAGAAAAGTTCTTCTAATGTAATTATACCCCCCGCAAACGAAGTTTGGGGGGGTATATAGGAATCACCTTGTCCGTCTGTCCATCTGTCCATCTGTTTGTCTGTGCAATCGTGTCCGGTCCATATCTTTCTTACAGAGGGACATTAGAATCTACTACTCCACACAAAGATTGCCCATGACCTAAGGGTGTGTCATGACCTTGACCCAAGGTCATTTTGGGGAACTTCAAGGTCACTAGAAGAAAAATTTCATAATTCATGTCCGGTCCATATCTTTCTTATGGATAAACTTGGTAGGTTCTCATTTCACACAAAGATTGCCCGTGACCCAAGGGTGTGTCATGACCTTGACCCAAGGTCATTTGGTGAAGTTCAAGGTCACTGGAAGAAACATTTCATAATTCGTGTCCGGTCCATATCTTTCTAATGGATAAACTTGGTAGGTTCTCATTTCACACAAAGATTGCCCGTGACCCAAGGGTGTGTCATGACTTTGACCCAAGGTCATTTGGGGAAGTTCAAGTTCACTGGAAGAAAAATTTCATAATTCGTGTCCATTCCATTTCTTTCTTATGGATAAACTTGGTAGGTTCTCATTTCACACAAAGATTGCTCATGACCCAAGGGTTTGTCATGACCTTGAGCCAAGGTCATTTGTTGAAGTTCAAGGTCACTGGAAGAAAAATTTCATAATTCGTGTTTGATACATATCTTTATTATGGAAAAATTTACTTCTGAAAAAAAGCCAGCGGGGGGTATTTTGTCCTGTTTTGACAGTTCTAGTTTCTTTCATAATTTTGGTAGTATCATTTAATAAATGTAATTTTTCTTTGGCATCAATTACAAAAGTGCACAAGTTTCGTTATTTACTCTGTATTACAGAACCAATGAAAGGAGCTGTACCACAGCAACTCTATAGAAACCCTGCCCCAGGTCAGCAGATGACTCCAAAGCAGGCAAGCTCCACTGTGTCAGGGGGCCCCAGGCCTCAATACTTCCCAGGACAGCAACAGAATGTGTACCAGCCCCCTGCTGCTGTGAATCAGTTTCAGGGAGCTCAGCCAGGACAGTATCAAAACCCTAGTGGCCCCATGTCACAAACAAACTATATGCCCCAGCAACAAGTTGTTCCCCCCCAACAACAGGCAGTGGTGCAACAAGGGGTGGTGCACTCTCAACAACAAAGAGTGGTGCACCCGCAGCAACAAGGAGTTATGCCCCCTCAACAGCAGGGAGTGATGCAACAAGGGGCAGTACGTTCTCAACAACAAGGAGTGGTTCACTCTCAACAACAAGGAATGGTTCACCCTCAACAACAGAGAATGATGTACCCTCCACAACAAATGAACTATGCACAACAACAACAACAACAGCTGTATTATCAGCAGCAGAATCCAGCTAATGTGACACAACCCACGCCTGCTCAGAGTCGTGCGTCCCAGCAGGCAGTACCCCAAAGTCAAGTAACACACTCCACAAGTAATTCTCAGATATACCCCCCTCAATCTAGTCAGGAAACTGAGGCCCAGAGGCAGAGAATGGAACATTTTGTGCAGCTTCAGGACTCCACGAATGTACAAAATAATGCTATAAAAAATGATGTATTTAAAAAACCCACTGTGCCACATTCCAAACCAAGAAGTGAAACAAAAGAAAATGTAAGTTCATTTAAATCGGCATCTCTGTGTTAGGTACTCTATGTACAAACAATTTGTAATTTTATATTCATTAGTTCCTGTGTATTTTTATATTGAATACATGTATTTGAATATTCTTAAATACAGTAATTAAGTTATTTGATTATAAATTCATATTTTTTAGATGGTAGATAAAACTGAATATTGATGAAATTTAAACTTTACACATTATATATGCTAATGTAATGATATTTCAGACTGATTCACAACCCCTGATCTCCATTACACCTCCTCCATGTTCCCCCAAGCCTCACAAAACTCACAAACGTAACGTTAGTGACACGGCCTACCTCACCATGGGAGGAAAGGGCAGTGCTTTCAAGTACGTCAAACTAATTTATAAGTCTCCTGTAGCAAATATATTTTAATAAATTTTATAGAAGAATATTAAAACTATTCACTAAAATTATCTTAATTGATTATCCCATGTAAAAGCTTTAAAAAAAATGTTGAAAAAAAAATCAAGGAAGTAATATATTTCTATATGCATGTACGAGGGTTGTTAGAAAAGTTCGCGGACACATTGAATTACGGAAAATCTATTGTGTACTGTGAAGTATGACCTATGTCTGAATAAATTCCTACATTTTGTTTATTAGTATGTAAAAAATCAGGTCCATTTACTAAAATCTTGAAAATTTACAACGATTTTTACTATGATGTCATAGGATTCACGGAGCAATCCCTTGACGTAAGGCGACGTGACAACCAGATTTCGATCCGTTATGCACTGTCGCAGTTCTATAAATCTTTCCTTTCTTCAGATTTTTCTTATCTTTTTTCTACTTTAATACATGTATTGAACATCTATATCAAGACATGTTACCTTTCTACTATAATGTCTTTTGTAATTTGGATTGTATTGATTCGGATATTTTTTAGATCTTTAAAAACGTCTATGCAGTAAATTGATCAGGTTTGAAAACTACAAAACCATATAGGCACAACGTTCATGCGATAAGAGGGTATTGAAGTATCGATGGAGTTAATCATTCAAAATGTTAATCCTTCCATTTATATGAAGTCACAATCATTTGAAAACTTTTGTCCTTTGTGTGTGTAGGAAATTTCCGGCAGCATCTTGAAAATTTCAATCTCTTTTTAGACATTTTACTGTCTACACATATAATTTTTACGTAGTGCAGTGCTCCATGACGCTCAATGACGTTCCGATTTTGGCTGTGTTTTTACGTGTTGATCATTTATAATTGGCTATAACACAGTCATATACCCTCCAATTTAATTCAAAATTTCTCCAAGTGACGTTTCATGAAAACTTTAGCGATAGGTAAAATATCATAAATCTCTTTGCGCTACAATTGTGCTATTTTTAATTTTAATCAAGAGTCTTTGTAATGTAAACATGCCAAAATGGAGCATGCTCCATGAAGCAAGATTTATCAAAATAAAAAAGCCGTTTATTTTTCAATGATCACCGGAGAGTACCAAATTTTTGTATATTTATTGGAAAATAGGTTAGGATTTTATCTGGAAAGTTTGACCGGTTTCGTGGAAATAGCGCGCTCACAATAGAACTTGTCCGCGAACTTTTCTAACACCCCTCGTACATGGTAACAAAAATGGAGTTAAAAGATCTTCTTTCAATGCATTTGTTTAATTTCACAATTTTGAAGGTGTATTTAGAGAAATTGTGATTGATGTGCTCTTGTAATACATTCATTATGTTGGTCACTTTATTGTGTAGGGCATATCACTCCAATAGGAACTACCTGCCAGCTCCCCAGCACAATAAGTGTAAATCTGCCTCCACCACCCCCATACACTCTCCTCCAAGGTAAGTCTTTCTTGGGATAAAAAATATTTAATGTTTCAGTCAGAGAGTACTCTGTGGATAAACCAGATCCTTGTATCTGTTCCAGAGATGGATGTGGCAGACAGTATTGTACTAAAGAGGATAGTAATATTGTTTAATACTTCTGTTTATTTTACTGAAGGTCTCCAGGTATGACACGAGCTGTATCAGCAGATATAGCAGAGTGGAATCCATTCGATGACAACTTTGGAGTAGACACAGAAGAAGAATTATTTGGAAAAGAGTTCGACAAACTAAGGAGAGGATCAAACAGCAGTAAGGGGTGGTATTTGTAGTCAAAGGAAATATCAAGCCAATTATCACTGATGCTTTAATCTGCAGTATGGCAGTGAACATTCATGGAAAATTTAACAGCGGTCCTTTAAAGTGACAGAAATGGTGATGGGATGTAATCTTTGTTTTTAGTTCTGTTTCATGAAAAAACTTCCAATCCTTCATTCTAGGTATATCAAATGTCAAGAGTAGAGAAGACCTGGTCATGTCAGGGTCGGATTCTTCTGATCCATTTGAAAAAGCACCCTTTAAAAAGCCAGGTATATATTTCAGATCAGCCTTACATATTTATACTTGTTTCTTTATTTTTGAAGGTTTCCATGGTGTATATGTTTGTCTAGATTTTTAATTTATTATTTTAAATTCTGTAGATCACTATTTTGTCACGGGACCTTATTTTCATGAGAAAGATATTTGTTAAAAGTGAGACAAATTTTTCATGAGTTATGGTTTTTGATGTTCATATAATCCCAACTAATACAAATATAGGCAAAAAGGAAATTTTTGTGTGCAAACAGACTCGCATAAAGGTGCAAAAATAAAGATCTCATGATTAAAATGTGATTTACAGTATCCTTTTTATTTGGAAAATGCAGTATAGTTCATACAAATATAAAGATTACAAAAATGTTACCATTTTCTGTTCGTTATACATATTCACCTACATATATGTACAACTTACACTTTGAAAGAATATCTTTATTTAAAGTTTAAAAACATTGTAGGAAAAATTGTATACAACTTCATATCTGCTGCAGTTTATAGTTTCATCTCAGGAAAATATGATAATCTTACAAATAATTGTCTCAGAAAAAAATAAACTTCAGCAAATTCCAAGCTGATACATTTGTTAATGAGTTGATTAGCTTGGTCCTGGACAATGTTTATTCCAAAATACTCTCCTTAAATAGTATTTTGTTTTTGTTTGCATGAAAATTATTGATATTTTTTGTCCCCCTAGTAGAAATTCAAATTATTTTGCAGTGTTGTGCTTTACCCAAGTTTATCAGAATTGTCTGCTAAAAAAAAACCTATAACTTAAATTTTTAGCTATTCTTGTGTATATATATGTACATTTTATATTTGAGGAAGTCATCTTCATAATGAATGATAAAAAAAAAACAGAGATGGTCACTAATAAAATTTCATTATTTATGACTTTATTAACAAGGAAAAACAGTTTCTCCCTTACTTAACAAAAGACGTACACTCCATGTAATCAAATGCATTTTTAGTTCAAATTTAACATTTGCAATAACTTTTCTCTGCCTTGTTTTGTTCAATTAAATCTCTTTCTTTCATAGAGTGGCTATTATTTGAGCATATTGTAGCATTTTAGAACATTTTTTTCCATTGTTTTTTTGCATGCATTGCATGACTTTGGCTGAGTTCCATTTTGTACTACAGGTCATGTTCGGCATGGCAGCAGCTCTGGTAGTGAACCCCATAGAAGTGCCAACAGTTCCCGATCAGGAGGTAAAGGTCACATGTAGGACTCCCAGCATGCACCAGAGCCAATCAGCTCATACTTCCTGTGTAGGCTTGTTAGGAGTCTCTGTTCTCCGTCCCCCTCTCTTTGGTGGTTTGTTATTAGGGTAAACAGGTCAGAGCCTGTTTTTCTCTGATGACTTAGGTCCCCCTTTAACGTTGAGTTCCTGTTTTGAATTATTCCAGAACACAGACATAAGAGAAGGTACTCTCTTCCTTCGTGGAGGCCGCAGGGCGTGTGTTGTTCTCCTCTTGTGGAGGAGCTATAGACATTTATTCGGGTGCAAGCCACAGACCAAAGACTATTGTAGTTTACAATGTGATTTTTTGTTTTACTTGGTGAAGCTAGAATGTATTTTTTTAAATATACAGTGTATGTACGGCAGACTTCAACAAAAAATGTTTTTCATACTTAACTTATACAGCTGATTTAGTACTGAGAACTGTAAGTTTGGTAATTACATGTATATGGTAAAATTTACAAAGAAGACACATGTAGGTTGTAGAAATAGGAATAAATATAGATTTAAAGAGGGATAGTAAATACAACTGATACTTTATATACAGTGAATAGGTTAACAGGGTTTGGCTTTTGTGCAGGTTGGCTTCAATGAACCTTTACATGATCCATAACATAGTATTACTCTGACAAGGTGATGACAATATTTTTACTTGTGGTATTACTTTTGAGAGTTGGGATTATTTTGTGATATTTTTTTTTAACTTGCCATAGTGAGGTTGATGTTTTTCTGATGACTTGTCCCATCAATGCCTGTCTCAGTGGTCAGACTGCAATCTTAACATCAGCATGACTAAATTAAATTGTACATACTTTTTGAATCATTGATTTTACAATGTTTTTGTTATCCATTTTCATGTTTATCACAAAACAGTGCTGTTTTAATTCATTCTTTTACATTTAATCCATGATGGGTCATTCACTCTTGCTTTTCGACTTTAATTCATTTCTTTTAGTTTGACACAAAAATGGCTCGTTTTTTATGTTGTTCAATATTTTTGTTGTTAAGTAACTGACTTCCAGACTGGCGGCAATTCTAGTCAAGCATGTTTTATGTGTGTGGGCGTATGTGTGCTTGTGGATGGTATGGAAATCTAAGAATTTGACTGTTTTAGAGATGGCATGTAGTTTACGATGCAATGTATGTTTTAACTTTTTGTCAACAAATGGCATTTTAGACATAATTAAGCTTTGAAACCAGATTTAAGGAAACCCAAGAGAATTTTATTACATGGAGTCACAGATTTAATGTATGTATTAAAAAAGCACTGTGTGCCAGTTTATTGTTAAATGAAGAATTCAAATAATTGACTTTTAATCAGTTTTTACAGATATTTTATCTTAATTGTATAAACTGTATGAAAACCTTGTTTCAAAACTGGGTATTTGTGAAGTTACAAGGAATGTATCTGGTTTCAAAAAAGCTTACTTAAATGAGATCATTATTAAAAAGATAATTTCTGTGGAAAGAATTCATTCAAAAAGGTGATTTTGTCAGCAGTTTTGAAACAAGGTTAATAGCATCATACTGGACAGTGCAATGAATATGTGCAAGAAATATTTTGTCATTGAAAAGATACACTATTGTGTTTCTTCATTATTGAAGATTTGTTTATAATAAATTGGGAAATCTTTTTAACTTTTTTCTTCTGTTTTCAAAACTGCTGACAAACTTTGGTGATGGTTGAATGGGTTATTTGTTTATCTAATGTGTGGTCAGGGGAACACTTTCAATACATCCTGATTTCATGCATATAAATGGGTCAGAATAACCTACATGAAATTGAAATACTCAGATAGCCTGGACTCTGTATTGCACCTTAAGTAATTGTTTGTATCCAGAACACATTATGTGGTGTGTAAGACAAAGCATGTATTGCTAAACCTAGATTGGATTTAATGACCACACTTTCAAACCAGTCATGATAACCTCCCTATATAAAGGATGTTTTGTACATCTCGCTTAGATATTCTCTAATTTCTACAAAAATGAAATTGAGAAGAATGGTGAAAAATGTCCATAATTTCAGAGACAAACATTTGAAAGAAAAGTTTTCTCAGAATGCTCTTAAGACTATCAAATTATGTTAATAATATCTTTATTAATGAGCTTCAGAGGTAATGCATTCTTATCATGAATAAATATTTTTCCAATGGACATTTAGAAGACAGAGCTGGGTATATTTTATTGGTTTGTACTGTCTATTTCCCAGTGAGTACAAGAAAAGATTTTCATATAGTGTCAGAGGAATATTAAATCTTGTAGCTCTGCACAAGGTATGATGCATGCCATCACTACAAGCATGATGTGGCTCTCCAAACTTGATAAATATTTTTCATTTGAAATATACTGAAGATTTATTATTTTTAAACATTCCTTTATGGAGGACAAACAAATACGGTTTAAATCAAAATAGATAATACTAATTAGTATTTTATTGAGCTGACACTTACTATTGGTATTTTCTTTCTTTAGATGAAGATGATTTACCTAAGAAAGTAGATCAAGTGGACAACTCTAGTAATCAGTTCTTCCCTGCGACACTGATGAAGGCCGCCCTGAGTCTGGGCTCTCGCTACCAGAAGTTTGTGGACACTGACGAGGATAAGGAAGAAAAAACATCAGCTGTGAGGGAGTCGGCTGAATCAAAGCACAAGGAACACGAATCAAGTTCTTCTTACGCCGAGGATGATCACCCCATCAATCAAGTTCAAAACACAAAGAAAGACTTCAGTTATCAGGAGCTGGATGATGAGTATGGGAGTCGACCTGTCCCTGTTACATCTAAACGCAAGGAAGGGGAGTGGAACATTGAAAATGAACAGAGTCAGAGTAATGCAACTTCAGTTCCGGGACAAGGCCCGCTACCGACAGACAGGATTATGGGACATGAGTACGGAGTGAGGCCTCTGCTTGATGATGATGAATTGGAAGATGACTTTAGACCGCCTCACTTCCACGGCAGTGTGGAGATCGGCTTCTCACACGAACACGATAGTGATGACAGTCATGAAGGGAGTAGCAACAGTACAATGTCCCCGCAGATAGGACTTAGTCCTGCAATGTCTCCAACGGTTAATGACAAGGAAAAAGGTGACCCATTTACTGCTGCTCCATTTAGGAAAAGATTTTCAAAGAAAAAAACTGTAGCAAATAATGTTTCATCTGCAAAATCTTCCACCAAAGAATATGATCCATTTGCTAAGGCTCCATTTCATCCCAACTTCCTACCAAAGTCTAAAACGCATCATTCTGTGGGAGGAGGGTCAAGTCCATTATTACAAACTAATGAGGACAAGAGGAAAGTGGAAGTGAGCAAGGACTTAGCTTCAAGTATTCCATATGCAACTCTTCCAAGAAAATCAAACTCACGCATTCTATCTGGCTCGTCTTCTGTAGGCATGTCTCCTGATAGGGAGAAAGCTTCTACTGACACATTATTTACAGCGGATCCCATGTACACAAAATCCAGTCATTCCAGTGTTAAGGGCAGCTCCTCTGTACAGTATCACTCACTGACGACCGACGATCCATTCCAATCAGTTCCATTCAAAGCCAAATTAAAAAAGACCAGATCTACAAAAGAGTCCATTAACATCATGGACATGGCAATACCACCTACGGAACCAGCAAAACCAGTGCAAGAAATCTCAAAAAGATCTACTCCATCTAAGACCAGTATACCCAAATCTCATTCCTTTGGGTCAATGGGCTCCATAACACCCTCCAAACCCAGCAGACCCCTCCCTTCTCGGACATCGGGGGACAGGTTATACCAGCAGTTAGAGGAGCTGACCATTGACAGGGAGGAGAGACATTACACCAATGTCAGCTCACAGCCGGGCGATCATCTTATCACCATGGATGACTCCTCTGATGACAGTTACGAAAGTGAACTTTCCAAATCAAAATCCAAAGGAAGGAAAAGTCCAAAAGATTACATGGAATCTGGATTTTCCAATATGAGTTTTAATGATGATGAACTCGCAGAGTCTATGGACTCTTTTTCTTCTCAGACTGCCCATGTTAGAGATCTCAATATTGCAAGTATACGACACCCAGCATTCTCTAAAGAAAACTCCCCAGTAACGAAAGCATCGACTGAGGCATTGAAAGTTAGTTCCGGTGGTTATGACACTTTTACATGGCCTAGGAAACAGAGAAAGTTAGCAACAAACGAACCCTTTAGCTCGAAAAAGAAGATAGATGCTGTTTGATAATGGAGGATCTGTTTTTATTTATTGTTAAATCTAGGTTGTTCCATTAGATATGTGATATATTCCACTTACATACACTGTATAATTATTGTTATCTTTTCTTCAGGGTACACTCAGATTCCTGGGTACCTCTCCTTCTTTTTTGTTTACTTTTTACTTAGATATTGATATTTTATTATTCTTTTGCTTTCTGTTCCAGTTACACTTTATTGTATAAGAGTGATGTTGAAGGTAATCTATGCATTTTTTAGAGGTAATAATTTTTTGCTTTCTCTGTGTCAGAGATATTGTAATAATATTTTTCTTCCCAAAGCAGAGGGTTCTGCTAATTGATATTTTTTTTTAACATTTTTTTTAATATTTTGTAATAGTAAGAGCTTGATTAGTAGGCAAATCCAATGCTTGGGTAAATTGACTTAAGTTTACTTCCAGCAAGACTGCAGAATGCTTGTAGGTGCTATAACTTATTGGTGGAAGTGATTGTTTCCAAAATTCTCCATTATGTTTTCTTTAGTTTTATGTTTCTGGTTTTTTTTCCTGTTATTACAGTAGTACTTGTTTTACATAAACATCAAGATTCTTCAAATTCCAGAAAAGGAGACTTTTCTTTTTCAGTCTTTGTAACTTATAACATTGTTTCGTCATTTAGAAAAATATTTTTTTTAACTTTAAGAAAGGGTAAATGTGTTCAGCATTCTTGGAATGAGAAATGTTATTTGCCTAAAGTAAGTAAGAAAATTTATTTGAAATATAACACAATCTCGTGACAAAGATACAGCACAGAGGATCTTACTTCTGTAGATTCTCTTCTCAGAAATTATCCTTTTAAAATTTGTTCTGCATTTTAAGCAATAAACTTGAAATAATTTGAACAAGATCCTGCTATATTTTTTTTCATTTTCAGCAATATCTTTTTGTAATGCTAATTTATTTTGTATTATACAGTAGTCATCAAACTGTGATATTTAATCCTTTTGTTTATTCTGTTCACTGCTGTAGTTTTAATAATTTGATTTTTTCATTGTTCCATCCATTTGTCGATGTTGAGAAATGTACATACTTTTATGGATATGAATAAATCTGCTAGAATGTTAATTCTCCTTGATGACTGTAGAGTGGTACAGTGTTAAAAGATTGAGATATTGTATACAGGGTTATTTTCGCCCCTTGCTATTTTCGCCCTTTTGCACTTGCAAACAGTTTTGCCCCATTTTAAATTTTCCCAATCATACTTCTGTTTAAGAAATTATGCTGTTTTCTTTGAATTCGCTCTGTTTTAATTCGCTCAACCGTGAAGAGGGCGAAAGGGGCAAAAATTAAATGGGGGCCAAAAATTTCCCTGATACAGTAGACATGCTGGCATTGTCTTGGTAAATATATTCAGTATAAAAGTAGAGGCCCACACGTACAATATACTCTTTAGGAATAAAACATGTTGCAATATTAGTTATCCAGGTTCAGTCAAGGGTATACAGGGATTTACATCAGGTTTTATTCCATACACCCTGAGGCCGAAGGTAGTTTGGAATACAATCTGGGGTAAATCCTGGTACACCCTTGATTGGACCTGGATAATGAATTTATTTCCTATGTGCCCATAAAAATTCTTTGTAAACGTCAGAGTCTAATTAACTGTGTCTCAATTTATGGATAAGATAACTACATATTACAATGCATCGTGACATCATGTTATTTGGTTTTAGTCAGAGAGAATGTATGCATTGTGACGTCATGTTCTATTTACCCCCAGCTCAACTCGGGCCTGGGGGCCATAAAACTTTCCTATGAGCTCTGGCACTTTTGATCTCAGTCTCACTCTGTTCCAAAGGAATTAATAATGGAAAAGTTAGACTGAGATCAAAAGTGAGTTGTTAAGTTTTATGGCCCCCAGGCCGGGTGCACAGAAAATTACACCCAAGGTAAATATTTTTTTATAACGAAGCTTCACCATCTGTACAGGGCCCAAGGCCATCAACTAAAAGAACATATTTTCATGATGCATGCACATTGAAATTCACTGTACATATTAGACATGTAAGAAATCCAAATAAAAACATTCTGGAAAACACAGAAAGTAAGAATCTGTGTTAACAGAAGGATGAATCCAATGACTAGTTTTCCGCCAAAGTTCTACTGTGTTTTGGTTTTTGATCTTGATGAGCAGTGTTGCTGTGGTTACTAAGAATAGCAATTTCTGTAAAGTTCTTTTGAAAGCTATGCCTCCTACAGTTTTAGTCTGATTGCAATTTTTCCATGAAAAGAGACTAAATCAAGGATCGTTTTCCTAGTTGCATTTATTGCTGACTACAAGTTTCAAGCTAATTCGCATTCTTCCTTTGTTATAAAACAAAACCAGTAGAGCTACAGTCTTCACAGTCTTCTGTTTCAAAAGTTAACATTCATGTTTTCACATGTATAAATATTTAGTAAAAGTTGTGTTTTTATGCCCCCCGTAGCGAAGAGTCGTGGTATATAGTTTTTTCCCTGTCCTTCCATCTTTCTGGACAGATTTTTTTCTTGGCCTACTGTTGAAAAACTTTAACATTGTCCATAACTTTTGAACAGTTGGTACTAGGGTTGCCATATTTTTTGCATGTATATTTCTGTGTACAATTAATTATAACCTTGACCTAGGAATTTTACGCACTTTAAGAAAACATTAAATTGACAGTAATTTTTGAGAGGGTTGTGCCTGGGCTTTCATATTTACCAGGTATATCCATTAACACAACTTCTTTTGGGTAGCAATCATTTTTTTATCTCTTGTCCTTTTAGTTTTATCCACCTTTAAAAAAATCTTGAATCTTGGCCATAACTTTCGAAAAGTGTTAGAAAAAGTATTAGACTACGGATTTCAGATTTCTCATGTATATTCCATGTGACAAGACCTTCCTTTTGATACCAACAATTTTGACCTTGATCTTGGTCTACATTTCTTTTAGTACTTTGTAACATTTTTGTTCTCTGACCTTGGAGTTTGACTTGCATTTTGAGAAACTTGAATCTTCGCCATAAGCTGTCATACAGGGGAATCAGTTTTTCACATACACATATTGCTTACTTGAAAAATAAACCCTTTTACACGTATTACTAGTATTGTGAAGTGTTATTTCACAAATTAAAGGTATATATGTCATTATATGGCGTATCTGAGCTATGAAAAAAAAAAATACCCCCCCCCCCCCCCCCCCCCAAAAAAAAAAACGAGATCAAAATGTATATTTTATTAAGGACATTGGCAACGTTTCTGGTTTTCGTATAGAATTTTTCAAGATTTTTTGAACAGGTTTAATGGTACCAAACATGTTCAATTCAGGTCCTTTTTACCCATCAAGCCAGCCTTCCTTTAACGATTTTTTCAAATCAATGTTTTTACAATTTTCAATGCATTTCCTATGTAAAATGTTGATAAAATGGGCCTATATTATTTTTAACCATACGTTTTCTCTAAAACCCATTTATTTCATAAGGTTTATACATAAAACACATTGTTGAAACCTTATTTCCGATGACATGCATATAATTTGGCTGAAAATGCGAATATTGAAACAAAACACAGAAATACCAGCACTGTTCTTTAATTTTGAGTTACTTCCCTTTACTGTAATAACATCTAATCAATATTCATAATGATCAAGAGAGTGGTTGTTTGTTTCTATTCTATAATTTACTTAATTGGAAACGAACTGTCAAAAAACATTTTTGCAAGGATTTATAGTAACTTTTTAATGGTGCATCATTCACATAACCTATGGAATCGTTCTCATTCGGTCCACCTAGCTATCAACACTTTCAGCATAATTATTTCACACCTTTGCACTTCCCAGAAATCATTTACCTATTCTAAATGACGACCTGTTAACTGTCTGCCCTCTCAACACAATGTAAACAAACCCATCGTTGCTTTTCTTTTATTACTGTAGAGTTGAATACATCCGATAAAAAAACACATGTGCTTTTGTTTACCTCTCAGTCTGTTACATATGCTTTCTTTGTTTTCAACGCCTAGAGAATTCCATACGGGAGATCACTCTCAATGACTTTTTTTCATAAGAAACCTGGGTATAAACCATTTTTCTCCGAAAACCCTTCGTTGCCAATGACCTTAAGATGATATTTGCTATACGTCCAAATTAATTGTTTCCCCGATTTTGAACTTAAATATCCCCTCGTTTCTATTGGTCAAATTGACTTTAATGTGTCTGATATTTTTATCCGAGTTGGAAATAAATCGGCAATATGTTTTAAATCTCGGATATCTATCAAACGCGATTGATTTAAACTGTGAAAAGGAGTATTCCACTTAAGTATAGTAGTGTGGTCCCTTTTTACACCCCTGGTTTACTGGATAGATAGTAACAATGGGTATTTTGTTTGATTTCATTGAGTATAACAAAGTATTTCTAATACAATCATAGTGCATTCATAATGAACTGTTAAACATATCAAAAAATATGCCGGAACTTTTCCCCTCCATCAGACAACGGTTTTTCTGTTACATGTAAATGGGCGGAGACATTTAGATTAGATACTATAAAATGAATATCCGTGATATATAATATTTTCCTTTCAAAGACGAGTTGTATGTTCAAGATTCAGAATCAACAACAAATACAATTTTCTATTCACAAAACGCTAGCAATGTGAATGAACCACTATAACAAGATTAACCAAACACGTCCATATGCTGACCGATACATGATCGACTGAGTACATTTCAACTGAGTGCTTGCTAGCACGTTTACCGTGGGCATTTACCTGTATAACGACACAAATCCACGTGGCTTGTTGTGATTCGAAACAGGATATAAAGAGGTTAATCGCATGTAAATGAAGACAGCGAAGAGGTTCAAATTCACAATACTTTTAATTAGAAAACATAGGGCACAAAGTTGTTCAACAAAGATATTTTTACTCAATCTTTACACATATAATATACACATTATATATCAAACTCAACTCTGAACAAATCTGTGCTCGATGTTTACGAAAGCTTGAAAGTGTGTACCTGTCAGTGATTTCTTTTGATATTCATGAAAATCAAAGGACCCTAACTTCAAAACGCAGCTTCGTATGCTGTGTATATCTATTATTTGACATTTTTAGATGAAGATTCAAATAATAAAGACATTACTTATTAACAATATCTAATTTTTAAAGCCTTTTATAAATGTTCGAAATTTCACGAGTAACCGGGGACCACAGATAAGACTTAAATGAGACTTGTCCTTTACAGGCTATAGCTATCTTTATATGAAGTAATAAAACTAATAAAAGATCTTTTCTGAGTGTGTCTGAACTTATCAAAAATACGCCATAAATGACTTTAACACCAAAGATTTTTTGAAGAGGGAGGGGCACATGTTTTACAGACAAGTGCAAAAATTGACCATTTTAACCAATTTCTATTAGATGCAGCCTAAGACATAGCATTTTTTTTTAAATCTTAACAATACTTGAGGCGGGATTGTTTAACATGCACCTTACAAGTTTTTATAGTCTAGATTTGTAGATTATGTATTAAAATGGAATGCATTTGTTGTTTTGACATTGACGATTCATATTTCCCGCTATCGTGACTCTCTAGTAGTAGGAGGCGAAAAGTTGGAGGCATCGACTTCCGTTACTATGATTGTTTTCAGTTTTGTTTTTATGTAGGTGCTTGTTTGTACACATTGCAAGCACATGCCGATCAGTCGGCGTTTTATTAAGGACATATCGAATGTCATTCACGATGGGTCGCATAGGAAATGTAGAGCATGTAAAAAACAGACAGGGAACCATAAAAAGCACGAACTCTTATCACATCCTGGATATAGAGATAGATGGCAACATTAATGCATGCTCTAGCAATATTTGTGATGTGTCGGATAGAGACATACAACTCTACAAATATACAGACATTCCAGATTTCTTACAGGGAAATCCTTATGTTACTCAGGGTTACAGGGTGATGCTTCCATTTAGTCTATGTTTGAAAAGGTATCTAATAATGAATTGCTATAATATTATCATAATGTATTATTATATATTATATCATCATAATGTATCAAAAAATGAAATATTATCTCTGCAAATTCTTTTTGTTGCAATAAATATTAATAGAGCATATTTTCAATTATTGCAAAATGTTTATCTATTTCATGTATTTTAATGTCTTTTTTATCAGTATATTTGTTTGGAGCAATGAGACTCTGAACATCTGGACCCACCTCCTAGGTTTCCTGGTGTTCCTGCTACTGATGCTGTATGACAACCTGATAGTTCTACCTCGAACCAACAGTTTCTTATCAGATTATGTGGTGGTTACGCTTGGTTTATTATGCTACCAGGTAAGATTGTGCGCAGTTATAATACCCCCAGGTTATATTATGTGTTGGTTATGCTTGATATACTATGCTATCAAATAAGTTGATATAATATGTACCCAATCGACTTTCTGTAGCTGTTGATTTCTACTCATAATGATGTGTCTCCTTTTCTGAAAATACTGATATGTACCGGTATACTAAGTGTAACTGTAAAATCATTAAAAGATACCTCTAGTCCATTGATGAATTTTCCATGTCAATTTATGTTTTGTAGATATGCATGCTGTGTTCGGTAGGTTTTCACATGTTCTGTTGCCACTCAGAGCGAGCCAGTCGTCGATGGTTAGCTGTGGATCTGACAGGGATATCACTGGGTGTTATTGGCTGCTATTTACCAGCAGTTCATTATGCATTTTATTGTTTGTCTGTAAGTCATAAGTTTTATTAATGAATTTGTAAGATTTTTAGACTAATAATACTTAAAAGTGAACAACACACAATCATATTAATTCTACCAGTAGCACCAGGATTATGGATATAATTTAGTGTCATAATAACTGATTACATCATAGAGATACTGAGATAGAATATCAGATTATTTAGTAATCAAGAAATCTCTTCTTGTCCAGTTGGCAGTGAAAATAGACTTGATTAGAGATGGAATAATTAATGGAGTTCCTTATAAACCATTTCAACACAAGCCTCTAAATGGATTTTACTGATAATTTACTAAATTCAGTTTACACTGGTCATTAGCTTTTTAACATAAACATCATGTCTCATAATCAAGATCACAGTGTATTCAGTCATTTTAGAAATGTTTTTGAAGTCCTTGGACTTAATAAATTTGCATTTTTTCAGGTGTGGAGAGACATTTATTTTATCATCATCACCATTTTAACAGTTAGCACCATAGTGATACAACTCCATCAGAAATTCTTCTCACATGGCTGGTTTAGGTATAGAATCCTCATCTACGTGTTCCTGGTTGGGTACGGTGTTCTACCCACAATGCACTGGATTTATCTCAATGGAGGACTACAAGCTGAAATAGTACAGGTAAGGGCATTCTCTGATTCCACACTGTAAGAATGAAAAAAATCACAAAATTTAGTGCATTGGAGAGAGATTGACTTAAATATTACAAATCTCTTAATTTTTAAAGATTCAAAATGGCTCATTATTTTTGGGGACTACTGTAAAATCACATATTTTCATGGGGGCAAATAAATTTTACATTTTGTGGCGGGCATGAATCCATGTGTCTCTTTATACCTTGAAAACAACAAAATATTACCCCCCTCGAAAATTAGTGATTTCACAGTATATGTACTGTGTGTATGTTAATGATGAAGATTATCCTTCATTATGCAGTGGTTATGATAAGATAAATATTATATTTAATGAAAATAAATATTAGGGTAAAAAAATCTTTCTGTTGTGAAATTTTGTACTATATGATACATTGACTTATCAGAATAAATCAATAATGTCTCAACCCTAAAAATGCTAAAATACATGTATGTATTATCAAACAGCGTACTGAATGCAATTTATTTTTTTTCTTCAGATGTTTGTTCCAAAAGTGATGACCATATATTTTACCGGAATTTTAGCCTTAGTGTTTTATTTAAGTAAATTTCCAGAAAGATTTTTACCAGGTAATTAAAAAAAAATCTTAGTCTGTTTTAATTTTACTTAATTTCTTTTTATAGTTTGAATGTCCTTAATCTCTGTCTGTTTTATTTGTAGGTACCTTTGATTATATTGGATCTAGTCATCAGTGGTGGCACATAATTGTTGTGGGGGCTTTTCTGTACTGGCATTACGCTGGACAGGAAATCTTACTTTACAGACAAAGTCACCAGTGTCTCGTTTAATCTCTATTATACATATGTACTGTGATACTCTGTGCAATGTTTTGTTAGTGTATAAGTGAAATAAATATTTAATCTCTGAGCAAGTGTCAATTCTTAAATAAGTGTATCTGAGTATAATCTCCAGTACTTAAGGACCCAAGATGTATCAGCTGACAATGTTTGATGAATCTAAGCCAATTTAATATCTGAAATATTTAAATTTACCCATGAAATTCCAAAAGTACTTTTTGGTTGAAACTTTTCACATTTTCATCTTCTTAAGAACCACTGGGCCAATTTTAACCAAATTTTCCACAAAGTATCCTTTGGTAAAGGGGATTCAAGTTTGTACAAATGAAGGCCACACCCTTTTTCACGGGGAGATAATTATGAATCGGTGAAAATTTAATGGCATCTTTTAAATCTTCTTAAAAACCACAGGGCCAGGAAAGGTGAAACTCATGCGGAAGCATCCTCGGGTAGTGTAGATTCAAGTTTGTTCAAATCATGACCCGCAAGGGTAGGGCGGGGCCACAATGGGCGATTTTAAGTTTTACGTAGGATTACTGGTAGATTGGCAAATTCTTTTAAACTCTTCTTCTCATGAACAGCAAAGCCATGATTATCATACTTATATGGAAGCTTAAGTAGTGTAGATTCAAGTTTGTTCAAATCATAACCCCTGGGGGTGGGATGAGGCTACAGTGGGGGATCAAAGTTTTACACGTCACAGGTGGTGAAAAATCAGGTCTCAACCGGGACTTGAATCCAGGGCCTCTGGCGTACAGTGCCAGTGCTCTAACCACTGAGTATCTGCAGAACTGTAGCTCTCCCAAAAATATTTTGACAGACCAGAGAGCTACAGTGCCACCCATTGAAAAAACTGTATATTTATTGCGCACAAAAAGTTGAGCTTGGTTATGGATTAATTCTTCCAGATTCTTACCTCAACTGCAAAAAAATGAGATTTCAAAAATTCCGTACTCCTCTATCAAATACTTTTGAAGTTGACATCTACATGAAGTGTATTGGGCCGAACTATCTTGCAATCCAAAATGGCAGTATAAATATACGAAATTGTTGATGATCTCGATTTCAGGGCCAGGAGGGCTATTAACAATTATACAGTATGTTTTGTTGTGGAAACAGTGAAAAAATGTGTTAGGAACACATGGTTAGTAATATTTTGAGATGATAATTTTAAAAACATTGAGAAATAAATCGATAAACAGCGCACTTTTTTGTGCACAATAAATATACAGTTTTTTCAATGGGTGGCAATGTAGCTCTCCGGTCTGTCAAAATATTTTTTTGGAGAGCTACAGATCTGCAGCTAACCACTGAGATATTGAGACCCAATATATTGACTGACTTTCACACACCTTTGAACCCAGTGACACACACAAGTTCAAGGTCACTGACTAAAATGTAAAACTTGTATGACCCACAATCATTTAGTCAAACTTAAAAATCATGTTTAAATTCATATCCTGGAATGGAGAAACATTGAAAACCTATGCTTGACACAAAGATTTCTTAAGATCTGAGACTGCATCATGACTTTGATGAAAGCTATGGTAAGATAGTCAACCTAAGATTACTGGCAAATACAGTAATTCATGTTTGATCTAAAACTCTGTTACGGAGAAATATTGCAAGATGATAAATAAGAGATGGTTTATGATTGAGGTTTTATCATTATCATTACAACGTTAACCAAAGAACAGGCCTAACCACATACAGAATTCAAGGTCAAATTCAAAGTCTCTGGCAGAGAAATTGTAAAATTAATGTCTGGCCCATAATTTTCTTATGGTGAAACAATGGAAATTTATACCTCAAAGAAAGATTATTTATGACCTGAGTGTGTGCAATGACAATCCAAAGTCATTAAATTATGTTAAAATATTGATACAATCAACACTGAATCTCAAAGTAAGCAAGAAAAGAAAACCAGAATACTCTGTATTAAACTTTGAAACAAAATTTATTATCAAGAATAGTGACCTAAAGAGATGACAAACAGTTTTCAGCACTAATCTGTTATTACTGGCATCTAGTCAGTCATTAGATCAGAGAATGTAAACACTGTATGAGTTATATGAACCCTACACATTATTTAGGGTCTTCCATCAGAAATTGTTCCTCTTTCTGAAACTGTAGATTAAGATTTTCCCATCTCTGGCTTATTTCTTTAGGAGGGAAGAATTCCCACTCATTGTTGAATCGGTTCCCGAGCTGCCATTTTGGGTACCTATCGAAGCCGTGGGAATATCCTGGGAACCACCTGATTCCCTTGTGGCGCCCCTCAGACAAGGCCGATTTCTCATCATTTCTTGTGGCCTCCGGGAAGTAGTAACACAGCATCTCCTTAGACATGTGTTCCATGGGAGGTAAGCTGTTAATGGACTTCATCTGTGAAGGGAAAAAAGTGGAATAAATGTAAGACGATGAACTATTATTTTCATTATGTTAAGAAAAGAAATTACAGAAGAATGCTAAACAGGGATTTTAAATACTCTGCAATAACCCTATGTTGCATTTTAACATCTGTAAAATTACCATTTTGTGTAAAGTTCAAGTAAAAACCTAGCACTACATGTTTTGTGTTGTGTCTGTAGCATCTTCATGTCAGATTGTCTGCTATGACAAATGAGTACAACATCTCAAATAAAATTCAAAAAAGAAAAGAAAATGAAAATGAAAATGACTCCTTACTTTCAGTTCATTCTCAAAGATGACAAGGTCCATTTCCTCAACCATATCTTCACCACTCTTTGTCTAGGAATAAAGTAATTCTATGATTACAACAAATGAACAAAAGGCTTGTGATTTGGGAAATTGGCAATGTTAAAAAAGGTCAACTCTCTGAAGATTGAAGATCAAAAACTAGCAATTCTTTAATCTAACCAGACTACCCAAGTAAATCTTTTTAATGATTTAAATTCCTTGAGGATAATTTTTTACCAAGTAATTAAAACCTTTTTCTAAAATTTAGTATATATGTACACACTCTATTTTTCCCTAAATATGTAAACCTATTGATGTCCACTTAAAAAAAATTTTTCCATCAAGCAAAGTTACATGTTACAATAATTAACCACAGAACTACATTACAGCTTGAGTTCACTAGTAAATTTTATGAATAATACTGCAGATATATGAATGCTACTCATCAAGTGGATGATAACTGAATTTACTTTACATACTCTTTAAGATCTATAATGAGTTGTCCATTGTATAGATGTCTGTGAAGTATTTCTGTTTAGAATACTTATAGTGGAATTATCATCGTTCATTGTGGGACCAATGTTCCCCGGAATAACATGGCTCACCCTTATAAACAAATTTACATCCCCACAAATATAACCTTTATCAATGTTTTGGTTCATTGCATCTTATATGAGACTCAACCATGAAATTCTTTCCTCATGAACCATGAAAGATTTGGTTTCCTCTGAATAGTACTGCCCCCAACCACCCCACAAAGTGAATTCCACAAAACTGGGTCCCCAGCATGCCTTAGTCTAACATACCTATAATGTACACGTATAATGATGGCATTGTTTTAGCTGCTGTGAATCCTTTTTGTTTTACTTACAACTTGCTTCTTCTCCTGCTCCAGATTTGCCTTCTTGTTTTCAGGATCACTTGGGTAGGGCACAGTGGTGGAGGTGTACTGCAATCACAGAGAATTCACTTGATGATGAGATGATATCTATTTGGTATATTACTTATCATGTCTTTAAGTAATAAACATTTAACATAATTAAAACAAACATTTTAAATTTTTTAAAAAGTATCAAATCACAACTTACGAATTTCTCTAGTTTTTCAACAAAAGCTTTGTCAGGTATTCTGGTCTTGTAATACTCAAAATCCACAGGTGGCTTGCTATCATGTTTATTTGTTAACCTAAAAGAGCACAAGATAAATATCACAAAAAAGAAAACACTTTCAAACTAAAATGAAAATGAAAAGGTCCATGGGCCAAAATGCTCACAGGAATATTCTTGAACCTGCATTCAGAGAAGTGTATTTAAAAAGAAATATTAATTCAAATTTTATCCCTTATTATAGTTTTGTCTAAAGTCTAAAATTGTGACTTAAACAAACTAAATCTTCCCAACTCAAGAAATCTTGGATATTAATGTCATCAATGATGGCCAAATGGTTGTTCAGAAGGAGACATTTAAATCACCCCACCCTATGTTTGCTCTTCTTTGATTAGTTGAATTAAGTTTTCATTGGAAGGTGGCATGACTCTACATTAAAGAATTTTCACCACTGTTTCCTCTTTACCCAAGGATGCTCTCTGTATCAAATTTGGCTAAAACTTGCATACTGGTTCTAGATGGGGACAAAATGTGTTTAATTTACAGGTGAATGGACAGATCTATACTTGGCAGAATTAGAAAATTCTGTAAGTCAACCTCACTTACAATGTTCAGTTTTTTTTTAGGCCATTCAATATAAATGAAAAAAGTCATTATTTTCAGAGTAAAAAAAAAAAAAAAGTTGGATTTGTGTCAATTTTAATTTCAATTTGATAGGACTTCATGAATATGCCAATATACTTTCATTGTACTGTTCATACTTTATTTATGGTAATGCAACTTACATACAGTATGACGTCATGTGACAGTAGAGTCTAGTACCAAATGTCACATGCATTTTGCAGAGTCTGTTTAAATTTAAACTGAAATTACTGAATTATCTATCTGTTCTTGCCCTAGTGGATGCACTGTCAATAATTTTTTATTGATGTCTCTGAATGATCCTCTTGCAAATATGTCACTTTAGCAGAAGTCTCTCTGTGTATATTTCTAAGTACTAGTATACAAAGAATGGCATCATGGGCTAGGTGATTTTAAGGGTGGGCAAGTGAAATTTTATCAACCACTTGCCCATTGACAAGTAACTTAAAAAAATTTTGAATCCATATTTAAGTCACAAAAATAAAGCTCGACATATGGCATGATATGGGCTTGCATTAATTGATCTACTCAGTACATGTATATGTCTTCATATTTTTTAAATGTATATAAATATATACAGTTTTAGTTTATGGTCATGTTGGTGGGGCAAGCAAAACGTAGGAGAAATTTGACCATGCACTCGCCCTTGGACAAGTGCCTAAAAATCTATTTGTCAGCCCTTGGGCATTAATGTCAACATGATAGTAAGTATAGTAGAAAAACACAACAAGTGAAAGTATTATACTGTATTCCATTTCATCAGTGGGTCCTATTCTGATAATACTGAGCCTTTCCTTCCAACCCGAATTTCCTCAAAATATTTTGTGTTTCAATTCTTATCGAATAAAACCTTATTACATCACAATTTTCTTTATTTGCTTTCAATTTGCATCTTTTTTATCAACCACTTCTGTAATTTTCTATAACAGTTAAAGATTTATGGCAAATATTCTATGCTTACGCTCCGGATAATCCTTGGTTAATCAACGCTAGCTCTTTAGCTTTCGGTGCTACCTCTGCTGGAAAATTTTTCATAAATTCTGCAACATTTAAACTTGATTTTGATATTCTGGAGCAACGAAGAACTTCAAAGAACCTCATTTTTGAGAGTTCTTTGGTGGTTGTCCACTTCTTCGGCAACGGAGGACGTCAAAGTCTCTGCAACGTTTGGTCACAAAATTTAAATAACTCGTTCGTAAGCTAGTTCGACTTTTGGGAACCGACAGAGGAGAGTTAACTATAATTGTCCCCCGGTTTCGCGAAAGCGAGGGGACATTAAATCTAATTTGTCTGTCCGTCTGTCAGTCTGTCACAAAAACTTTAACATTGGTCATATCTTCTGAATGAGAAGAGATGGTGCTTTCATATTACGTACAAACTTAAGGTATCCCGATATATTACCTATGACAAGACCTTTATAAATCACCATGATTTTTGACCCCGTGACCTTGAAGTTTGACCTACTTTAAAAAAATAAAATAAGACATTAATATTTAAAATTGGCCATAACTTTTGATTGAGAAGAGATAGGGCTTTCATTTTAAACATGTATGTTATCTGTTACAAGTCCTTTCTAAACACACTATGATTTATTACATTGTGACCTTAACCTTGAAGTTTGACCTTCTTTTCATAAATCTAACCTTGGTCATAACTTTTGAATGAGGAGAGATAATGCTTTCATATTTGGATATTACAAGTGCACTACCTGTGACAAGATATTTCCGAGCATGTTATGATTTCTTACCCCTTGACCTTGACTTCATGATTGACACCTAATTTAAAAAAAAAAATCAACTTCGGTGATAACTTCTGAATGGTATACGATAGGGCGTTCACATTTGACACAATATCCCTTAAAAAATGACATCTCACCTTAATGCTTAAGGATAGTGATATATTATATTGTCCCCCCTCATATTAGACCAAGAATTACAAATATATCTTTTAGGTAATTTTTGTACTAATATCAGGGGAACAAATAAAATCACTTTTCCTAAGCATGTACGTGTATTTTGATTTTTTTAAATATCATGAAAAGAAATGTTACTTTAAAAAAAAAACAAAAAACTTTCTAAAAATTTTCTAAAATAAGAAAATGATTTCTTTATTCCAGTACGTTTTCCCTGGAAATATCTTTTAATTTTTAATTTAAAAAGTATTTTTTAAAATCACAGATTATATCTAAAATTGATTTTCTTACATAAATAAGTTTAAAAATCTACATGTATTTATATGTTTCAATTTTTTTAACATCAAGTTTCCGTTCTTCAAATATCCTTTTTTTCTTTGGTATTAAGAATTCGAATTTTATTGAAAGGTCAAGAATTCTTTTTGGATATTGGAAAATATCTCAAAAATACAAAAGGGGTATCTAGAACAATTTCTAACAACAAAAGTTTTTTCCTCAGAAATTATTCAATTGATACAATTTTTAAAGTAAGTAACCATTGTTAAACTGTTTAATTCACCATTTTAAAGGAGGGGTGGGAGAGAGAGCATTTTTTCTATTAGCAAAGATTTACACGAATAAGTAAACGTAAGACCTAATAAAAGTTTCAAATATTGTAAGCATTTTACTAACGTTGATTACAACGGGATTACAACGAGAAGAAAGACGAGAAACGATTAATGATGTGCAGATGAAATCTTAAAAGACTTAACTGTGTATTTACCTGCTGTGCAATTCTGCAGGGATTGCCTCAGGAATATTTGTAATCTCTTATTTCTAAATCATGTCATCAGAAAAATCCAAGATGGATTCCGATGTGGAATCAAAAGTTGCCCAAAACAGACATAGTCAGTGGGTGAAGCTGAATGTTGGTGGGACTGTGTTTTTGACGACGAGAACCACGCTATGTAGAGACCCCAAATCCTTCCTGTATAGACTTATACAAGACGAACCAGACCTTAACTCAGACAAGGTATCTACTAATTTGATCTCTTTTTTGGCATGATAGATTAAGAGACATAAGAGTTGTGTATCCTGTTTTTGTTTACAATAGACTAAATGATGTAATGAATGAACTTTTGGCAGAGAAAGATTAAACAGTCACATTCTGTAGTATCTTCCCAATATCTCTAAAATTCTCAATTGAATTAAAATTTCTTTCTCTGACAGATTTGGTCTGAATTACGTTATTTAGAATAATCTAACTTTGTCCTGGGACAAACCCTCACAACAGTTAGAATACATCCCATACACTTGCAATGTAGCAAATCAGAGCAGATTCACTTCAAAATGATTTAAAAGAATACAAAAGAGGTTGCACCTGAAATAACTATCAAATTAATAAAAACAAACCTTCTGAGAGTGTATCTGCCTTTTATCCCTAAAAATAATCTGAAACGACTTTACTTTACCGGTCCCCAGAAAAACATGCTAAAATGTGTCGCTGAGGCGACTTCAGTATATATGAGATCACATGAGCGATCAAAAAAAAATAAAAAATACAAAGTTTTTCGCCTGTTTGATCCCAAATTGAATTCTACGGTTAAAAAAGTTTAGTTTAAAATTTTAAACGTCGTTCTCTGAAAGAAATAATAAATATTGTTTAATTTATTCATTGGAAAAATCGACAAAAAATAAGTGTCAACAAAGCATGTGCGGTGCATGCTTAATGTCATTTCTTTCGGTCTTAGCCATTCTTCCATGTAAACAAACCAATGAAATGGCGTTGAAACTGAATTATGACCTTGCAAAAATTACAGAAGCAACTGAATTTCTTAATTTATCTAAAAGAACAAGTCACTATAACCATAATCTCTCGGATGGTAAGCAAAGACTAAGACGTTTAGCCAAAATCTCCCAGGTAGAATCGAGACTAACCCTAATCAGTCAAATAGTGTGCTAGGACTAACCCTAGTCTCTTGGATGGATGCGAGACTAACCCTAATCAGTCAAATACTTGTGCAAGGACTAACCCTAATCTCTCAGGTGGTTGCAAGACCAACCATAATCAGTCAAATAGTGTGCAAGACTAACCCTTATCAGTTGAGTGACATAAATGCTATGTCATAGTCCAATGAGCGCGAGGATCTTGCAGATCTTGGGACCAGTAAAGTAAAGTCTACCCAATAATCCTTATTAAATTCAACTGATTTTCTCAACATTTTTTCTCACTTCAAATTTACATGCAGTGTTTACATTTGGAACTCTCTGTATTGTTCATAGTAAATACATTGCGTTCCAGTTATTGCACATGTTTATTTCACAGGCACCTGACGAATGGATGGTATACAACCTCCACCCCCCTACCTTCCCCAGCTTCTGAAAATTTTTATTAGACACGAAAACTTATCAAAAATCGTGATTTCTTAGACAATTATTCTTATGTAACAGAGTTAAAAGGGTAAAAAGTGGTTATGGCTTGTAAATAGTGAGGCCACTGTCCTACTAGCAGTAGCTAGTGGGTTAAGCCTTTAGCTCAGTCAGTAGAGCGTTGGATTTTAAATCTGAGGGTTGTAGGTTTGAACCACAGTGTGGACACCCTTAGCTAGTCTGTCATATTGGTGCCCAACTACAAAACCTACATGGTGAGTGGTGTTTATAGAGTCTCGTATCTGAGATTTCTCAATGGTAAGAAACCTCAAGAAAAAGAAGGGGGAAGTGTAACCATGGTAACAAAGTTAAAAGTGGCTATGGGTTGTATATAGTGAGGCCACGCTCCTACTAGCACTAGCTAGTGGTTTAACCATATAGCTCAGTTGGTAGAGTGTCAGATTTTAAATCTGAGGGTTGTAGGTTCGAGCCACAGTATGGACACTCCCTAACTGACCAGTCATAATTATATGTGTACTGGTATTACAAAATTGTTTATATAAATTTTAAGTCATAAACAGACCTCTTCATTCATTACATACTAGTAATTAATTTTTTAGAAAAGAAGTCTCATAACAATTTAGTTTAAATGCCAAGCTTAATATTGGAAATAAAGTTTAATACATGTATCTTAATGTTTAATGGACTGTTATTCACTTATTGGAATAAATTGTCTGTTGATAAACATGTTTTAAAAAATAAGACTGTTTGATTGACTCATGGTGGCTCATTTGGCACATCTTGTATTTCTTCTCATATAGTAGATCACTATAATATTTTCCTGATGCCTTATTTTCATGAGGTAGCTATTTAGTATTTATGAGCTAGACAAAATTTTCATGAGCAGTGTGGTTACTGCTGCATATAATCCTTAACAATATCAATGTATACCAGATTGACATTTTCAAAGCAGACAGAAATATTTGTAATAATTACACAAAAATAAAGTTCTCATGCATAAGAAATGAATAACACTGCTGGAATATGCAGTAGAAGGATGTATTTAAAATTATAATCAAACATAGGTTTATTTCAAGGGAATAAAATGTTCCAAGTTAATCTTTTTTAATGCCCCATTTTCTCCAATTGAAAGATTTCTGGGTGTAAAGTTTTTTGCCCTGTCCATCTGTCTGTGTCTAATGTCTATCTTTTTGCAAAAACTTTAACCATGTTAACCTTGCCCAAAGCATTTAATTAGTTTGAGCCATTGCATATTTTTATTCCTTGTAACAGGCCTTCCTTTGTATACCAATATATTTGACCTTGACCTTCAAGTTTCATCCATTTTTGCAGAAACTTCAACTTTTACTGCTCAAAATTTAAAACTTAAACCTTGACCATAAGTCATAACTTTTAAAAATATGGTGAGGCCAAAAATAAAAATAGTCTTGTTTCCTGCTACCCGACCGACCCTACTTTTTTGCACCCGACCCTAAAGTTTTTATTTAGTTTTAGGAGTAAAATAGGAAATTTCATGATCCAAAAGTGAAAAAAACATATATTCATGTGGTATTTCATGAAATATAAGTTTTAAATATTGACTTCTATAAAACACTCATATTATTTTAAACAATAATATTGACCTATGACATGTTTAATTTGGTTTTAAAATAATTCATATCCAACAAATACCATTGGGAAAAAAATAAAATAAATTAAAAAAATAAAATAATTTTCCTACCTACCTACCCTATTTTTTTCAGGTTGGTAGCAGGAAACAAGACTATTATTTTTTTTGGCCTGATAGGGCTTTCATACTTCACTTGTTTGTTTATTGTGACAAGTCCTTTCTTGGGATGTTAAGATTTTTTACCTTTGAGTTTGACCAACTTTTTAGAAAAAAATTTACCTTGGCCATTACTTTTGAAAAGTTAGCAGCATTCATATTTCACCTTGTGACAAGACCTTTGTAAATGTTTGGATACCAACAATTTTGACCTCTTGTAGTGTATCTCCTGTTGAAAAACTTAGCCTTGACCATAACTTTTGAACAATTGATGCAAGGGCTTAAATATTTCACGTGTAGCGGTATATGGTCTTCCCTTAGGTACCATTAATTTGACCCTATGACATTGATTTTGGAGTTTGACCTACATTTTAAGAATATAAACTTGCCCATAACGTTTTACTGATTGGCACTTTGGCACTCATATTTCATACCCAGTAGGTAACATTATTGAGACAAGTCCTTACTATGGGTAACAACATAATTACATTTTTCTTCTCTTGTCCTTTGGAGTTTGAGTCACATTTGAAATTTTAACCTTCACCAAAAGATGTCATACCTTATTTCTTTAAAATCTGAAAGTAAATGTATTCTGCCATCAGAGTTGATATGTTTAGGCCATTCCAAGTTTTTTCTTTGCTTAGCAAACACCCTAAAATCGAAAACCTATCATTCTGTCTTGGAAAATCACACAAACCAAAAGGGGATAAACACAACAATTTAAGAACATGCAATTCTAAAATTTCTTTTCATCATTTGAATTTTCCTCTCATTGTAACTAAGTTAAATTATTAGTTTATTGGAAAAAAAGCTAGTTTACTGGAAAAAAAGATTGGTACACCACTGTAAAAAAAAGAAATATTGATGGCAAAATTGAAAAACTCCTTCCATTCATGAAGAGCTACAAAGAAAATATTCCCTATAACTATGAGAGTAAAGAAAAATATGTGAAACTGCCAAGTTTTATCGAATTGTGAAAATTTGTGTTCATTATTTTCAAGTCTCACAATCCTTAGCTCTGATATCTCACAATGCTCAGCAGCTATCATGTCACAGCTTATGCCACTGTGTTGCAAAAAGGCAGCTCTTAGGTGTCAGGTAGAGGCAAAAGGAAAAGCCAAGGGTTTTTGAAATGTTTTAAATAGAAATATTCAATCTTTCGTTGTTGGATCTGAAATTTCTTTTACTTGTTGGACAAGATTGTTTTTTATATTTCACTCATGCTTTGGACAATTGAAAAAAAAAATGTAACAACTAAAAATCTGTCCCACGTATGAAATAAAACCCATATCCACCTACCTAACATTGAATACCCTCTGTATATATCTCCTGTCTGTTGTTTCCAGGATGAGAATGGTGCTTATCTGATTGACCGGGACCCTACCTACTTTGGTCCTGTCCTGAATTACCTCCGACACGGAAAACTAGTGCTGAACAAGGACCTGGCTGATGAAGGTAAACAAACAGTCTCTGGATTTAATTTGAAGTCTTTTTTGAAAGAGAGATAAATGTATTGTTAGAGAAGTTACAGAGATGATCAATTATGACTTGTTATAAACAAAGTTTATGGTATATTTTTAAACTCAATTGTGTTGAATGAGTGTGAGTTCATTTTAAAGCATTATGCTGTGGAAACCATATTTTAGTATTACATGACTTGTAATTTGTTTTCAAGTCTTCTAGTATATTCTGTCCTTCTGAAATAAAAACTTGAAAAATAAAATCATAAATTTAGCCATGCTCCCTCCAATAAAACATTTATAAAAAAAATATCCCATGGCATGTGAGCTTTTCTGATCGCTTGTTGTCATTAATCTCTTTGTCTTTTCATCTGTTAAATTTGTATAATTTGGACTTATTTAATATGAAACACCTAGTTAATTTCAACTATGTATTTTATTAATTGATGTAAAATAATTTCTGAGGTTTGAATTTTTTTGAAGTAAGATAATACTGCAAGAATAAGCTGACAAAAATGCATGGTCATTATGACATCATCAGTCACTCTGGTTTGAGAAAATTTTCATTGTAGACTATGGGCCTTTTGTTTGATTGGATATGATGATCATCCACCTTGTGTATTCTATTTCATAATGCAAATTGTTTAAAAAAAAATCATACCTGTAACAAACTATAGCAAAAACTATACCCCGGGGTATAGTTTTGCTATGCGTGAACTATAAAAGATAGCTATTTTACCTTCTGAACTTTAAATAGGAAACATTTTAACAGAAGTATAATAAGAGATCATATGATTTCCAATTCTGATAGCCTGAATTTTCTCTGTGGCAGAATACACATGTATAATTAATTCCATTTAATCAGGTTTTCATTCCATACATGTTAGCTCAAAATATGTGCTATCTGATCAGATTTGATGGATGGTACTTTATGATAGAAACCAAGCTTAGTCTTCTACATTGATAAACACTGTTTATACAATCTTTAGATTGTATTTCTGTTTGCAAATTGTCCATGCATGCAATATGTAAATGTGAAATATTTTTGTTTGGAATTTTTGTTTTGGCATCAGCTAGGAGTCTCCAGAGGCCAAAATAGGCATAATTTAAAGATAAAAATGGATCTTGTATGTTGAAATGGTTAAATGAAATTGAATAGGACTGATCATGTTATATGTAGTTCACTGATGTGCAGCAAAGTCACAGATTTTTTTCCTGTGTGCTTGAATGTATGATTCTTAATAGGAGGGTTGTCAGATCTCTTTCTACATTTATATTAAACTCTTCCACTGAATACTGTGAAATCACAAATTTTTGTGGGGGTTTAATTTTTGTTGTTTTCAAGGTATGAAGAGACCCACGAATTCATGTCCACCACAAAATGTAAAATGTTACATAACTACTCAATTCTTCATCCACGAATTCAAATCCCGGGGCACAACCAAGAGTTTTTACTCAAACCACGAAAATTTGACCCCACGAAAATATGTGGTTTTACAGTAACTGTAGTTATGCTAAGGTTGCAGGTGTGCAAAAATAGGGGTTTGAATGCTGCAGGTGGTATTTACCAGACCAATGATTAGGTTGGTTTTGAGTTGAGGTCCATTTTTAAAAGATATTTGTAAAATCTAGCTTTTCCAATTGTTCTTTTAGTGCTGTGTGAGACCATTACTTTTTGAATGTGTGAATAATATCTCAAATTATCGAAATTTATAGAAGAAATTGAAATCTCTTCCATATACTTTTTTGTGGAAGGAAAAAAAACATAGGTTTTGCATTCAGGAATGCATATTACTAAATGTGCCTTGAATGTTGGATGTGTAATAAACAGACAAATGATGAAATTGAAGCTTTTTAGAACAAGTGAATTCCTAAGTAGATACAACAATTACAAGTCTTACATTAAATGACAATTAAGCTTTATGATATCATTAAGGATGGATATGGTACTAAGGATGTATAAATTGGAGCATTTACTTCATTTTATAGTTTCTTTTAAATTTTCATTGCAGTTTGCATAGATGTTGTGTCTTGGGCTATTAGTGATGTGCTTCAGATTCTGTGACTGATCAACAACTCTAAAATCAAAATTTCTGGGAGAAGTCCATTCCCAAGTTGTTTCAAGCCCAAAAATGACAAGATATATGTGTATGCATGTAACATGAGGTCATAAATGTAACCATTTATAATTCAGATTCTGCATATGACCAACAGTTTATAAATAAGATAATGAGCTCAATAATCTTTTTTCAGCTTTTCAGCCAAAATGGAAAATTGATCATGATTTCATCTGGGAATTTCCTTTTTGGTTACAAAATATATTTGTGCAAATTTTGTATGGATAGATAAATCCCATTTTCTGTGGTAAAAAGGCATCCATTTGCAAGACATGTTTCCAAATCCTGTCATGCAAAATTCATGTAAGCAATTTGGCTTTTTCTGCCTTTGGGTGTAAAACCAAAACAATTATAGCATTCAATACTCTTGCTAGATTTCCCAAAAGGTATAAGTGGGATGTCAAATGACGATATGTATGCCATATGTTTAAAAGCTTTCTTCAATGTGGCCCTGATTGCCTGGTTGAAACAATACACAAATGATGTCTAGAGGGATGTGGACATTAATTGCTTTGGAAGCAATGTCTCTTCTACCAAATTCCATAGTTGTGTTAGATTTACATGCAATCCAGGCTTTTGAACCAAGCTTTATTGCCAGACATTTTCAAAGTGTGATCAGGGTTTTACCTATTTTTATTATTTTTTCTTAAGCAATGTTGAGAGCCAGATTCACAGTCTGCATTGATTTTGGTTCAGGTAGATACCTGGGAACAACATTATTATGGCAAAATGACGAGTTTATCGACTGTACTGGCTCCGAGCTCTATCTTTGGTTTTTTGCTGGCTGTGAAATTGATCTACGACTTCCTTTGTTTATCGGGTGGACTGCCAGATGATTCCCAGTAGGTTGTCCACCCACTGCTCAGGATGTAATATTAACGTTTAATAAGATATTAAAGTAAATCACGAGTATCTGAAGTATATAGCCATTATTGATTTGGAGTTGAAGGCTCTAAAGTCTGTTTGGTTAATTAGTGATTGCTTAATGTAAATCCATTCACTTAGGCCACATGGCCGTCCTACCTTGTGGGGAGACATATATAATGTACCTTATGATAAATCTGGTGTACATTAATTAGGGGGATAGATTACTGATTGAATCCCTGTTGATATATAAGTGATGTCTCATTGGAATAGTTTCTGAAGAATTTGTCAGCTCTGAGACTATGTACAAACAAAATCTTCCTCTAAATGAATTTCACATCAGACTATTTTATGACACTGGCTTTTGATCACCAATATAGTAATGTGTTCTCAGGTCCCTAGAGAATCCCGGATTTCTTTCAAGTTAATTCATGATTTTCTACTCTCAGCAGCAAGCTGATATGTCAATGTATCTGTATGTTTACATTTACTACAGTAACTGTTTCAGGAACATGATTTCACAAATGTTTGTGAGGAATCTGGAAGCACATATTAATTCATGCATCATTGGTACATCATATGAATTTATACATGAGCCAGTATTAATCACATGGCTTGTGTCACTGCTTATGTTAACACACTGCTAAGGCTTTCAGTTATCACACTGCTTTATATCAGTTATCACACTGTTTGTATCATTTATTGCACTGCTTATATCTGAGTTATCTAAGTGCTTTTATTAGCTATCACTGTGCAGGTGTTAGTCAATGCCCTTGCCACAGTAATGTTAATGTTCAATTTATGTCAGTATTATACACTGCTAATGTCACTTTATATTCTGCTTATACAAGTTATCACAGAGCTTATATTAGTAATCACACTACTTATGTCAGTAACTACACAGAGCTTTTATCTGTTACACAGTTTTAAATCTGTTTCACAATAGCTAAGTCAAGTTATCACTTTGCTTTTGCCAATTATTAGGCTTTTTGTGTCAGTTATTAGGTTATGTATGCCAGTTGTTAGGCTTTGTATGCCAGTGATTAGATTTTTTTGCTGGTTTTTAGGCTTTGTATGTCAGTGATTAGGCTTTGTATGCCAGTGATTATACTGTGTATGCCAGTGATTAGGCTTTGTATACCAGTTATTAGGCTTTGTATGCCAGTTTTTAGGCTTTGTATGCCAGTTTTTTGGTTTTGTATGCCAGTTATTAGGCTTTGTATGTCAATGATTAGGCTTTGTATGCCAGTTATTAGGCTTTGTATGCCAGTTTTAAGGCTTTATATGCTAGTTTTTGGGGCCTTGTATGCCAGTTATTAGGCTTTTTATGTCAATGAGTAGGCTTTGTATGCCAATTATTAGGCTTTGTATGCCAGTGATTAGGCTTTGTATGCCAGTTTTTAGGCTTTGTATGCCATCTGTTAGACTTTTTATGCTAGTTGTTAGACTTTGTATGTCAGTGATTAGGCTTTGTATGCCAGTGATTAGGCTTTGTATGCCTGTTGTTAGGCTTTGTATGCCAGTGATTAGGCTTTGTATGCCAGTAATTAGGCTTTGTATGCCAGTTGTTAAGCTTTTTATGCCAGTTTTTTCACAATCTTATAATAACTATCATACTTATACTGGTTATCACCTCATGGATTCAAGATATCACACCCATTCCTGTTAGTAAAAATTTAGATTCTCAGATTTAAAGAAGACCATCCTATATTATCAAGAAGAGATCATAGATGAAATATAAATATTTACAGATTTCTTTGGATGTATATTTATATGCTGTTTTTGAAGCCAGAATAAGCCCTTGTGAACCTTGATCTATCTTGGACAAACTCACTGATAACCTGATTAAGAGTCTCGGAAGAATCAATGAAAAATGATAGATTTATAAGCACTTGTTTCATCATTAACACCATGAGCAGTGGCCTGCATTAGACTTTACAGTGATCCCAATATCCAATTCCCTTCATGTGATTTGTATTGTCATTTTGATCTGAGTTTCAGCATATTACATTGTATACAATCAGGTACCTGTGTTATTACATTCCATGGGTTTGAGAGAAGAAACCTCTCTGCTTCTTGAATTAAAGACATTGATAGATGTAGTATTGCCTATGTGTCAGAGTTTGTTTAGATAATCATGTTACAAACGACTTGAGAATCACATAAAGAACCCCCTCTGTTCTGGCTGATTTTCCTCCGCTGCGGCAGCCATGTGCCTCGGTGGGATTTAGATTACACTGTAATTGTCTTCTTATTTCAGGTGTGTTAGAGGAAGCGGAGTTCTACAACATCACAGATTTAATCAAGCTCGTTAAAGACAAAATCAAAGACAGGGATGCCAAACAAAATCAGGTGACCAGTATCTTCCTGTCATTGTTGTTGCTGCCAAGAATAAACTTTAAGGAAGGATTGGTTTACATTTTTAAAATAATTTATAATATAAAATCTTCAGCATGTTCAGGAACCTTTTTTAAAATAATGATTGTGATGTCCTTGAATTTTTGTTTTCAAAGCTGACCTTTCTAGTGGCAAAAGATTGATTAATTGATTTAATCTGAACCATGATTTTTTTTCTCCAAATTTACATTTGGGTTTTAGGCAAGGCAAGGCAAGGTCAATCAAAGTCTATAATTTTTTTGAGTAAAAATTTAATGAATAAATAAATGAACTTAAATTAAAAAAAACCCATCTTATATGTATCTTTATGCAAAATATACCTTTGAAGAAGCTCTGATTTAAAAGTCAAAGTGTAACTCTGTCTAGATATTGTAACATTTTAAATTTTAATTTATTAAGCAATTGTTTTGTAAAACTCAATTTGATTTTGAGGCAGTTAAATGAGCATTAATGAGCATGATGAGAGTAAAACCTTTTGATTTTGATATGTGATAGAATGATGCAAAAACCCAATCCCTCTTGACACATTTTAGCGATATAAAATGTTGGTGATCTCAACAACCTCGCTAAAAATACCAAAATTGAATCCTCACTAAAATTTCTGCTAATACATTATTTGATTTAGAATCTTTTATCCTCATGTTACCCTTTAATTTATTTCAGTCCAGCACCAAAAGTGTGTATCGTGTTCTACAGTGTTCAGAAGAGGAACTCACTCAGATTGTGTCAGCCATGTCTGATGGCTGGAAGTTTGAACAGGTAAGCTGGGGCTGTGGAACATAATCAGGTAGCTAATGCCAAAAATGTTTCTTGGAGGTTAAAATTGATTTGAGTTGGGTAATTTTATCCACTTGGTAAACCAGAAAGCTGACTTAACCATGAATTGATGCTGATTTTGTACCATTTTGTTTCCAGTTGGTGAACATTGGATCCCAGTATAATTATGGAAGTGAAGATCATGCTGAATTCCTTTGTGTGGTCTCTAAAGAATGTCCCAATATTCTCAATGGCCAGGAGTCAGAGCCCTCAGAGAAAGCCAAGGTTACTAGCCTCTACCTCTAATATAAACTAGAACTAATTTAACTTTTATAAATTCATACTTGGAGAGTACAGTCTCATCAGAGACATCTGAATTCGTTTATTAAAACAGCATACATTCAAAGAATGAATTATAGCTTTCTATTTCTACAAATATTGAGTATTATAGCATCATGTTTGATTGTAGGTGTTACAGCAGAAAGGATCTCGGATGTGAGACCACCATGTTTAGTCACCTGTTAATTTGTGGACATCACATGGACCAATGCATCAGACGGGGTCACAGGGCACCTGACCCCAGCCCTCTCCCCCCTTCTCCAGACACCCCCTCCCATTGGTGCAATAATTACCAAAATTTATTCCAGAGTTCCTCCTTTAACCTCTGTTCAGGAAATCTGTCCTATTTTACTCTGTCAGAACTTATAATTTTATGTGTGGGATTTTTAAAGATGTACAATGCCCTGTGCATTTTCTAACTCTTTGCTAAGCATTGTATAATATGAAGTAGATTTATCTCAAAGTTATATTTATAAACCAAAGTTTAATTGAACTCAAGGCTTGGATGATCTGATCTTTGTTCTAAACAACATTGTCTGGTGAAAATTTTATTATGAGTTCTTTCAATTCAATAAGAACTGAATTTTTCTTACATTGCAGCATCTGATTTCATTGATTCTATGTACTTAAGGTGTGGCTATCATTTAGGACTAAAGTAACGAACATTCTGTTGTAGATACATATATTCACTTATCCCAATTAGATAGTGCTAGGTGATTCAGAAGTTTTCTCTGTATGTAATACATGAATTGTTGTCAGTATATGGTATCTATAAACTGTAGGTGTTATGTGTGATACAGTATATGCCATTATTTGTTATCTATAGACACCATTGGTCCTATTGTGCTTTTATGACGATTACTTGGCTTTGTATGGATTTTGAAGCCTTTTCATGTATTATATATCTTTGATAGAAACGCCTTTCATTTATTATAGCTCTATTTTACTTATGTAGAAATGGTTTAAGAACATTTTGAACCTTTTTTAAAAATGCACAAAGAAAGTTTATTTTTTAACTTTGAAAGTTTTACCTTATGACAGATGTATGGCTTGGATAAAGTTTAGTTTAATGATCTGTATGTGTTCTCTTGTAAAAACAATTTGTAGTGTTAGAATTTTTAGAACATGGAGAAATTGGCTGAAAATTTCATTTTTTATGTACTGTTGATCACTTAATTTTCATGACACCTTATTTTCATGAGATAGTCATTAACTCTTTCATTTTCACATATAATTTTAAGGAATACTAATATAGGCATGAAATAAATTTTTCACAAGCACACAATTATTTTGAAAACAAAGTTCTCACAAATAAAAAGTGATTTACAGTACATTTATTCTGTAATTTAAAAAAGAATTGTCAAAATTTTCCAAGTAAATGTACTTATTTTGGCATTCATGTAGGTATGATTACATTTATGGAAAACTGTTCATAATTTGGACCAGATACAGTTTCCATTGCTGCCATGAAAATGAAACACTTTAAAATGTCTAAAGGCTGGGATCATGTATAAAGAGCACTAGCTGTTTCAAGTCATACAAATGAAAAAATACCAAAGACTTGATTTAGACAAGTTTTATTTCATATTTAGGCTTAGCTTAAGATATGTTTGCAAAGCTTTGAAGGAAATCATAGGGAAAAGAAAACTGACCCAAGTCTATTGATAAATTTCTTGCTGGTTCATGAAATTTAACAATCAACAAAAATGTTAGCAAGATAAATAGGATTTTTAATCAATATGAAGGATCTAGTTACTTAAGAAGGAGAACAAGGTTTTTTGATGCAGGTGTAAAAATGTAATCTCTTTTCTATAATTGTTTTTTTACACCAATTTGATTGTGTATTGTTACGTGATGTGGCCATGTCCTCTGCTGTTGTGTGTGCCTTTTTTGACGACATTAAGTCACTATCATCTCCATAATAAGTTTTCTCTACCTGTATAATTAACATTTATATGGCATACAAACCCACCTGAAGTAGATCAGAACTTTTATAACAGATGGAAGCATAAAAACAGACTGCGCTGTGGTTAAATATTCTGTGTCATTACATATATGTAAATTATTTCATATACAGTATTTATAAGTATTATCAAAGGTTGTATATTGATATTTAACTTAACACCATAATTATGTGTTAGTATATTATAAAATTGGGAACTATGCAAATCCCAGACATGGTGTAGATTTGAAGCTTTTAATGTTTTATGAGGATGATGCTGGATATTGTGTTATCCCCCTTTGTATTTGATGTCTGTGTTGCCTCCCTTTAATTAGGCTAAATCCCCCTTAAGACAGCTTTACTAGGACATAGAAGCATGTAAGCTAGGCTTCCTATTGATATTGAGTGTTCATCTGTACACATGTTGCATAGAAGTCCAGATTATGAACAAAAATATTGCAGAAATTCTTGAAAACTGTGAAAGTTCTTAGCAGTGTTCTCAATTTGATCAATTTTTAAAGTATTGATACCCTGAAATGTGAGACTGATGTACAGATTTGATTGGCAGCACACATTTTTACCCCATTGTGACATGTGTATAAATGTCTGTATGCATAGAAAATGACTTTGTATTTTATTGTATCTGAGTAGCACACTGTATTATATATGATATCTATACCTGACCATTTGGAAAAACATTCTGATTAAATTATGAATGTATATTTATTTCTGTTTTATTAAGTTCTGTTATAAATGTTTTTAACAAGCTTTTGGTCATTCATACGAAGTCAGATTATACATATCACTGTCATCCTCAGTTGTACAAAATCATAATATATTGGAACAATGTGATTTGTTCCCCTTTAGTCTGACGAATTCCAGTTACATCCTCATTCAGGAGATGATAGTACACCTTTAGACACTTTTTAGTTCACCTGAGCCGAAGGCTCAAGTGAGCTTTTCTGATCAAAATTTGTCTGTCGTCTGTCGTCGTTGTCGTTGTCGTCGTTGTCGTTGTCGTAAACTTTTCACATTTTCATCTTCTTCTCAAGAACCACTGAGCTGATTTCAACCAAACTTGCCACAAAGTATCCTTGGGTGAAGGGGATTCAAGTTTGTTCAAATGAAGGGCCACGCCCTTTTCCAAGGGGAGATAATTATGAATTAGAGAAAAATTAATGGCATTTTTTAAAAATCTTATTCTCAAGAACCACTGGGCCAGGAAAGGTGAAACTCATGTGGAATCATCCTCAGGTAGTGTAGATTCAAGTTTGTTCAAATCATGACTCCAGGGGTAGGGTGGGGCCAAAATGGCCGATCAAAGTTTTACATAGGAATCATAGGAAAAATCTTTAAAAATCTTCTTCTCCAGAACCACTGGGCCAGGAAAGATGAAACTCATATGGAATCATCCTCAGGTAGTGTAGATTCAAATTTGTTCAAATCATGACCCCAGGGGGTAGGGTGGGGCCAAAATGGCCGATCAAAGTTTTACAAAGGAATATATAGGAAAAATCTTTAAAAATCTTCTTTTCCTGAACCACTGGGCCAGGAAAGATGAAACTCATATGGAATCATCCTCAGGTAGTGTAGATTCAAGTTTGTACAAATCATGACCCCCGGGGGTAGGGTGGGGCCAAAATGGCCGATCAAATTTTTACATAGGAATATATCGGAAAAATCTTTAAAAATCTTCTTCTCCAGAACTGGGCCAGGAAAGATGAAACTCATATGGAATTATCTTCAGGTAGTGTAGATTCAAGTTTATTCAAATCATGACCCCCGGGGGTAGGGTGGGGCCAAAATGGCCGATCAAAGTTTTACATAGGAATATATAGGAAAAATCTTTAAAAATCTTTTTTTCAAGAACCACTGGGCCAGAAAAGATGAAACTCATGTGCAATCATCCTCAGGTAGTGTAGATTCAAGTTTGTTCACAACATGACCCCCGGGGGTAGGGTGGGGCCACATGAATGGCCGATGAAAGTTTTACATAGGAATATATAGGGAAATTTTTTTAAATCTTCTTTTAAAGTACTTCAAAGCCATGATTAGTGATACCTATTTTTATGGAATCATACTCCTTAGTGTAGATTTAAGTTTGTTCAAATCATATAACCAACTGACCCCCCCCCCCTACCCCTCCCCACGGAAAGGGTGGGGCCACAAAGGTCGATCAAAATTTTAATTAGACACAGGACACCCTCCTCCCCCCTCCCTCCCTCAGTAAACTTTTCAGTTCTGACCAGATCTGTGCTTTTTCCCAGACGATGTGCTCAGGTGAGCGATGTGGCCCTTACAGAAAAACCTAATAGACACTTATAAGTGTTTTATAATCCACTTATTAGCAATTTATAAGTCACTTATAAATTTTGAAATTTACTTATAAGTGTACTATGAGTCAAAGTACAGTGTAAGTATAAGTGAGGAACAGATTTTGTTAATACTTCACTTATAAGTAAAGATGAGCTACATATCAGTGAATATTTCACTACTACCTCAATTATAAGTGAAGATCAGTATGGTATGAGCAAGTATAAGTGTGGACTTAGAATTTTTACCTTATACTAGACTTCTCTCAAGGTGCATTATGGATATTCAAGGTAGCCAATCAGGAAGTTTGTCTCTGCAGAGATCAGCAACAAAAATTTGAAACCAAGTTTGTGAAAGGATGTTGGAGATTTTAGATTTATTTTGAGTATGCCTTCACATCAGGTACAACAAGTAGGTTCTATTTACTTGTACCATAGTTAGGTGTGATTTCTTTTGTTAAAGGTGTGGGTTTTCTGTACATAACCCACACTTTTCTATAACTCCGCCCATCGAGTTGGGACAAAAGAACTATTTATAAAACGATCATGCACGGTTTTTAAATGAAACAATCATACGCATGATACGGGCTTGTTATCTTGGTGGTTTAATACCAAATTAAGGATAGTAAAAAGGAGTAAAAATTTTCAATTGTCTACAGCATTTTGTAATAAATAACAGTTAAAAACGGCCATTAATACTAACTTTAGTTAAAAGTGAAGAAAAAAAAAACTTCAGAAATCGCTTGATTTTTAAAACATTTTTTTAGATAGTGTAATGACCAGGGTGACTTTAGCTTAGTAGATTCCAATATATCGTTCTTTTGATAACCAACAAAGGTAACACAGTAAATACTTGACGTAAAAACAAGTGTACACTACTGTACTTAAAAACCTTTTCGATTGCGGATCTAGCCGATCAAAGATCTAATTTTCATTAAATTGAAATATACATAACCCCTAACAAACATTTCAATCAACGTACCACTGTGCACGGCAAAGTTTGTATCAGGTTTACAAAAATTTACGTTAAACCAAGTTCATAATAAATTACAAGTATGTAATTTTGACGATTGAAATTTATGAGAAAAAAACATATCAAATTAACATACCGGTATATCACTGAAACCGAACTCGTCATTTTTTCAATTACATGTACATAAATCAAACTTTTTAAACGGGCATGGGTATGTTTGATTTTGATGTCGCTTGCAGAGCCCAGTGGTTAAAGCGTCTACCCTAGAGTCACGAAGTAAGGAGTTGAATCCCACTGTAAGACGTGAAGACCTATACAGTATTTATAGCAAACATAGGTCCTGTGTCGCAGAAGGTGTTGACAGAAAGAAGATCCTTCACTGCTCAATGACCCTGAGTGCTGATTTTAGGGCAAAATTTGTAGCAAAATTCGAAAAGTATCGTATACAAATCACTTACCCTACATTCGATGGACGTGGTCAGAAGGACACGAAGGAGCATAAAATCATATAAAATCCAAATGCATCTTTGAAACCAAACACATAATATTTCAATCACGCGAACCGGTCCGACCGATTCCTAAGCTGACTTACATATGAATGATTTTTGAAAACTATGGTACAATTCATTTACCCCATATCACACTGTTGATTATGCATATATATTGGTCATAAACAACTCGGGAGCTACGCTCCCTCGTGTCATTATGACCACGCCCATCGGGTATCTACACATAACCAACAGTATGATATGGGGTAACTACTACATCACCTATCTATTTTAACTTCCTTTGCCTGAAATTTTGAATCAATTGACTCAGTTGCTTTCAGATTTCATAAATTTGAAGAAGCCTCAAGGTCATTAAATCTTGTTGCCTTTTTAGCTCACCTCAACGAAGTTGAGGGAGCTTATGTAATACCCTCGGCGTCGGCGTCCCGGGTTAAGGTTAAGTTTTTTGGAGCAGTTTTCTTTTTAAGTACTTCTGTGTCCTATATTGATTAGACATGCATGGAAGATGTTTCTAGTGTGTTTCACTGTACCAGTCAAAGTTTCAGATGCTGCAATTTCAGCAAAGGAATAACCAGGTTAATGTATTTGGAGCAGGTTAACATTTTTGGTGCAGTTTTTGGTGTAGGTCTCATTTGCGAGTAACTATAAGCCCTATGTTGACCAAACTTGCATGGATGGTACATCTTAGGATGCATACTACCAGACTTGGTTTGGATGCTGAATCTGACCTACATTTTCCGGTTGAGTAAATAGCTTAAGGTTTTTGGTGCAGGGTTCATTTCCAAGTTACTATGAGCCCTATAATGACCAAACTTACATGGATGGTACATCTTAGGATGCATACTACCAGACTTGGTTTGGATGCTGAATCTGACCTACATTTTCCGGTTGAGTAAATAGCTTAAGGTTTTTGGTGCAGGGTTCATTTCCAAGTTACTATGAGCCCTATAATGACCAAACTTGCATGGATGGTACATCTTAGGATGCATACTACCAGACTTGCTTAGGATGCTGAATCTGACCTACATTTTCTGGATGAGAGAACAGGTTAAAGTTTTTGGTACAGGATTCATTTCCAAGTAACTTTGAGCCCTATAATGACCAAACTTGCATGGATGGTACATCTAAGGGTGCATTCTACCAGGCTGGCTTCAGATGCTGAATCTGACCTACATTTTCTGGATTAGTGAAAAGGTTAGTTTTTTTTTTATACAGGTTTCATTTCCAAGTTACTTTGAGCTCTATGTTGAGCAAACTTGCATGGATGATACATCTTAGGATGCACACTAATGGACTTGCTTCAGATGCTGAATTCGACATACATTTTCCAGATAATGGACCTCGTAAAAGTTATACATGCAGGTCTATTACTAAGAAACTATAAGGCGTATATAAACCAAACTTGCACAAATGATGCATCAAGGGATGAAAACTCTCAAACTTGCTTCAGATGCTGGATTTTAATTATGTTTTCATGATGAAGAACTAGTTTGAAGTTTTTATATAGGTCTTTTCCAAAGTATCAAATCAAAATTACATAAATTTTGCATTTTTGGATGTACACTTTTTGTTGGTTAATTGTGTGACTTTGCCTTACTTAAAGACAACATTCGTTGAGGTGAGCTCTGTAATCTCTGATTACCTATGTTTGTTCAACATTCTTGTTTGTAAACTGAATTAATATGTTAAGTTTGTATCATCAAAGAAATGTCATATGAAAGGGATTTTTTTTTCATAAAATTTTTACTTGATTATTTCATCTAAAGTGCAGATACATGTGTATATGTAAAAAATAGCTTTGAACATATCATGCAACCCCTGCATGGTTAGAAGTTCTGTTCTAAATTAAGTTCTTACAGGTAGTGTTGTACTTCACTTGTAAGTGACTTATAGATGACTAATACTTGACAAAGTATGAAGGGTTAATGCTTGACTCATAAGTCACTTATAGTCACTTATAAGTGACTATACTTGCATAAAGCATAAGTGGCTAATACTGGCTTATAAGTCACTTATAGGTCAAGCAGCTCATTTGCATATAAAATCCTAATGAGTAACTTATTAGTCACTTATAAGTTAAATGAAGTGTAAGTCCAGAATAAACAACTTATAAGTAAAAGAATAAATCACTTATAAGTCACTTATCAGAAATTTCTTTAAGGGGGCCCCTGGGCCTCTTGTATAAGCCTTATAGTTTCTTGGTAATAGACCTACACCCACAACTTTTACGAGGTCCATTATCTGGAAAATGTATGTTGAATTCAGGATCTGAAGCAAGTCCTTTAAAGCGCATCCTTAGATGTATCATCTATGCAAGTTTGCTCAACATAGAGCTCAAAGTTACTTGGAAATGAAACCTGTATATAAAAATAGCCTTTTCACTAATCCAGAAAATGAAGGACAGATTCAGCATCCGAAGCCAGCCTAGTAGAATGCACCCTTAGATGTACCATCCATGCAAGGTGAGCTAAAAATCAATGTAATTGTAAGTAATTGACAAAATTATCAATGTATTTCAAAGTATTTAATTACGTTTCAAAGTAATTGACCCCAACCCTGGTCTTGGGCAGCAGTTGACCTGTCCAATCTTTATGCGAACTGTTTGCAGATGCCTTTAGCAACAGTTTGCACCTGGGTTCAACAGGTCAAGCACAGTCTTTATCCTTAGTCAACAAAATGTATATTGTGAATTTCTTTATACAGCTGTCAGTCTCGTATAGTTTTGGTCTTACCTTAATAAAAACTTGGTATACATTTATGTATTGAATATCTAACCATATAAACCTTTCATCAGTGATGCTTTTATGGTAGTTAAAATGCTTTGTAAAATAAAAACTACAGTAAAACACATTTAAAATTTAGTGCCAGGGACGGATGATTTCTCTTTATTATAAACATAATTTGTTACCTCATTTAAGGTTTCAATATATTTTAAAGCGGGAATGAAAATCACTTCACCATTAGTGTCAATTCCTTATAAACATGTTTTACTGTACTTCTCATGAAACAATAAAACTTGGTAAAACTTTTGACAACAAGAAGACACATAAAATAGAGTACGTTCTTTCAAACTGATTGATACGTCTAGGTGCCATTTAGGTTAAAAACCCTGTAGCGTTACAGTCTCCTCAGAGACTTGTGATTTTCACGGTACCACAGAAACAACACAGTGGTTAACATCTGATAACAATTTATTTGTGAGTGAGAGTAAGAATCAGTATATTTGTATTGAGATATATCACAGTTTACAAGAAGATAAAATTCAAATTTAATAAATAATGCAAAAATACTAGACACAATGCATCTCTTATCATCAATGTTAAGGAAGCTCTTTCATGACAAAAAGGCAACTGAACACAACAATTATCCGTCCACACCTGAACTAATCAAATCATGCACATCCGTACAATCTATAGTAAATGGACCTTTTTTTTTAATCCATTCACTCAAAATTTATGTACTTTGTAATACCTCATGAGAGTTACATAATTTTTTCTTCCCTCATAATATACTGACACGCAAAAGAAACGCAACACCCTACTTTGGGGGAAATAATTATGTAAAGTAAAGAATTTTGTATTTTAAAGTTATGGATATCTTCAGTTTAGTAAATATCGGTAATTTAACGGTTGAACGATTTTCGTACCATAACCGGAAATCAAGTTTGAGTCTGCTAAACAGAAATCAAAAATTGCATGTTTAACAAAACATTTGGCAATATTATGGGAGGTTTAAGAGTTTATACTGTTCATCTTAAGTAAAGCAGCAATATTTCAAAAAATAAAATCTCCTTTCGTTTCCCGTTACGATGCTAAGGCTTCTCGAAAATGGCTTAAGTAAGCATTTCCATTGCCCCAACTGGAAAATTTCAACGTAAAGGTGATGGAGAGTTGATGATGCAAAAATACACTGCATTGCGCCTCAACGGGGTCTTATGTATCATATGCATAAATGATAGTCCTTGGACCGGAAGTCCAAGGGTTACTACAATGCGCTAAGTTAGAGAAAATTCGACCTAATCATCTCAAAAACAGGCATTTAAAAATGGCAAAGAATAATTCCTTCGCTCAGATCTCGATATTGATTAACCTATTGTATCGTAAAAATCAAGCTGCAATTGTTGTTTAGGACAGTCTTGCACGTTGTAATTGAATGGCTGGGAGGGGGGTGTTTTAAAAGTCTTAGTCTTAGTTACTTAGTAAAGTTAAAAGATAAACATTTAACATTTTTATCAAATCCCTGATGTTCTGAAAAGTGAGTTTAGCCTTACTGTATTCTTTTTTGAAAATCATTAGATAAAAAATTTAAACCTTTGTAGGTTACTGCTTGTTGCGTTTCTTTTGCGTGTCAGTATAGTTTTCCAACAATAACAATCCTACTGCTCTACTTAATACTAATTCTATTTTGTAGACAAACTTGAAGAATCAACAAGCTTGATTCAAACTTAGAATCAGACACAATTAGATTAGGGGGATTTACATGTAATTATTCTTTAATTACACTGTAAAAATTAACTTCACTTTATACTTTCTAGACAATTATTTTGCTTTCAAACATCATTATTTAATACTTTTAATGTTATAGTCCTAAAATGCATTCTGAGCAATTTTTTGACATTTTTCAAAAGTTGAAAAAAAAATGGGCTTGGTGTACATCAATTTTTTGCATTTTTTTTTTTTGTAGGAAATTGTCTTCATTTTTGACTTCTTTATTAAAATAGTATGCAACTCATGTGCATGTTGTTAGGAAAAATTTATAGACATGCTGAAAACATCAAACAACATTTTCTTTAACTCCTTTTCCAATTTTTCAAATTTTGCATCTTCCATAATCTGCATCTTATACTTTTAAAGAAAGAAAAATTCATTTGTATGCCAAACACTTTTCTGTGACATATATTGAGATACATAGTTTAACCTTTAACTCTTCCATGCTTTTTAAAAGTAATTCCAGATTGAATTTTTAAAATTGGTAAAATACACATAAATGTATGAAGAGAACACATTTCATAAATACAGTCTCTATAAAACGAAAAAAAAAAACTTTAAAAAAAACTAATAGAAATACATCTGTGATTCTATTTGAAAAAAGAGCTGTTCCATGACCTGGTTATAAGTTTGAATTTACTGAACATTGATTGCAGATATTAGTTTGTATTCACAATACATTGATTGGAGAAAATATAAGCTTTGTTTTACATCATTTTGGTGTAGTCTGGTGTATTAATACATCTAAACACATTCTCTCAAAGTATACATGCTAATGCTGCAACAACTTTTATCATGAAACTCGCGATTTCTTCTGTTTCATATACTAAGACTACATATATTCATTTACTGTAGAGGTAACAAGTTACCATTTATTCAAGGAACAATTATGATACAATTTATCCAACAAAATATTCCTTATTTTAACAAATTGACAGTTTCTTTATATCAATGTCAAATCAAGTGCAATGCAGTACATAATGAGAAATCTCCTTATAATGTAATTTTCCTTCATAAAACTACAACTTTTAAAGGGCACCAGTTTTGCCAATCCAAAAAAATAATGATTTTCATGAATAAAATGCATGATGCATTTTATCTAACATATATTTGACAACTGATTAATTTCACTGACTGTAGTACATGTACTTAAACATTTGGGCAAACACTCTTTCTAACTGCCTCCATCTTTGCATTTTACTTTTTTCCTCCTCCTAACATTATTTTGTAATCAGTCAAGTTTGAAGTTATAGACGTTATCTTTGCAAACAATTTGCCACAACAGTAATAATGCACACAAAAATCTCTCTTGTACAATCAAGTCCACAATCCAACTAATACAAAAAATCCTATAAAGTACATACTAGGCAACAGAGAACTTTCAAAAACATGGAATGAGTTAAAATATTTGACCTCTGTGTACTCGTGTGGAGGGCTGGGTCTGTAGGGTACCAATACAGAGATACTTTTGGTGTAGGGTGTCCTCCATGGCTCCAGCCGGTCAGGCTGCTGGACGGTGGATGGCTATGGTCACTTACTGGGACATGCACATCCTAATACAACAGAATAAATAGGTCACACTCTCCTGTAAGTGGCCCTGACATAACAGACTAAATAAGCCACACCCTTTTGTCTGTGGCCCTAACATATCAGATTTAATAGGCCACACCCCTTGTTAGTGACTGGTTGTTCTAGCTGTCTGTCACTTTTTGGCTTTGTTGCCGTAATACTGCTGCCACACCTCATTGATTTTGGCGACCCAGTCCTGGGCTCGAGACTCTCGATCCTCCAGGTAATATGTACGATTTGGCTGAAAATAGAAAATTTTACAAGAATAAGAGGGTTTCCCTACCTATTTTAGTTACCTATTGCCTTCAGTTATTGAGAATCAAACAGAGACTGTTACTATGCCTCAATGGAAAGAAATTGAGTGGGCACAATTTAATTGTCAATAGTCTACAAGATGTAACATATCTTACCGTATGAACAAAAAAAGTTTTAAAATTCTTTGCCTCTGGCCTTAATTCTTCTGACCTGTAAAATAAGGAATAAAGCAATCATTACACATTGTGTACTGACTTGTATCCTAGCAGGATTCACAGTCTGCTCTTGTTTTCAATGTACCAGTGTCCTATTTCATGTATAAGTATGAATTCATAGCTTCATACAGATATGATACAAGAAATGCTGACAGGAAATCTATTTCATAGTAGTGGAACCACAGTCCAACTTGTAATAAATACATGTTAACTTCTATAGAAAACTTCATTAAAAATTCCATATTATTAGATCTACAGTAAAACTCGGTTATAACGAAGTCACTGGGACCTATGAAATTACTTCACTATATCCATATTCATTATATCCATATAAGAAATTCGTTAAACCTACATAACTGGGGATCTAATATAACTTCGCTATATCTGTGAATTTGCAATATCCGTGTTCATACTAAACGAGTTTTATTGTACTAGGTAAACTAAAATTTAATTTGTTTCCCATTTGATTGACTTGAGAGCATTTTGAACTATGGTAATAAATGAATGACTTATTTTGAAAAATATTTTCAGAACTTTTCAGGAACTGTTTCTGATCAGATGTATCATAAAGGACATTTTTGACAGAAACATGTACATGTATGAAGCATACAAAATAAACTTTAGAATATGTGCATGGATCAATTACATACCATGGAATCTGTCCCTTAAGAACCATATTGGCTGTGTCCACATAGTATAAGTGTGGTCCCTCGGTTAACAGAAACATTCTCTTACGGGCAAATAATCCCTATATACATAAACATACAGTGTGAAATAATCTGCTCAACATCAATTTCAAGTAAATCACCAGTACATACAATCTGCAGATATGACTGAGATGTAAAAAATTGAACATCATGACATAAAGTATCAACTTATTGAATAACAGACAAATGTAGTCTAGCCTTTTGTTGTTACCTTTCGTTTATCTATCAGGCCCTGCTTCAGGATTAGGTTCCCCTCCACAAACTTGTGATATTTATTCTGTTTCTGCTCCTCCAGTCTCTTCTTTCTCTCATCATCGGTAATTCTGTAAAACACAATCAAGTCAACCATGGATATGTCAAGGGAACTTGAAAGTCCTAACCACTATTTTCTTATTGTATTTTAACCCCAATATCTGAAACCATAAGCTATCTTGAAGTTTTTTTTTTCTTGTCTCATTTAGTTTGACATGATGTTTCATCCTAACTGGAATGAGAAACTGAATAAGAAGACTTTTACTTACACTGTCTGAGTGATTATTTCTACAACTCTTGCATCATCAAACCCAGCCTGTTTAAAAAAAAATAAAGTATCTCTTAGATACTGATGATACAAATTTTACTTTTGATATTCTGTGAAATAAGGACATTCCAGGTTAAGAGAATACCAAACAATGTTAGCTTATTGTCCTTATTAAAAGTTTTAAAATTTGATCCAATGAACAATTTTTTTTTATCTGCTCCTCTTTCTGAAGATAAAAATTTTGCTTTCTGCTATCAAACTTTTAAAATTATATTTGGTATTTCCTTGTAAATTATTTTTAAAAAGTAGGGTACAGAACAGGTAAATTGTTGTGGAATGTATTGCAAAGCTATAAAAATATGACTTGATGGTAAAGTGCTTTATTTAGAAACTTGTGATTATCTATAGAAACATAATGTAAATTATTATGAGGTCACAATAAAGTTAATGTTACAAAAAAGAATGGATTATCCATGATATATCTAAATTCTAAAGACATCTTTTGATTAAGGTTAAAGTGCTATATGCATCGTACCCTATAGCTGCTCCAGAGGTTCTCTGAATTGGTGGAGGTGGCGGGGAGATATGGTAATAGAGGGGGTGGTGTCTGCTCATGTATGTGTTCAAAGTCAATGCCTTCATAAAATGGGTGTGATTTTAACTTCTCAAAGCCCCCCATTTCCTCACAACCTAGTCGTTGTTCAGGATCTAGTACTAACAGTTTCTCCACCAAGTCCTGGGCTACAACATTAAAGCCATCTGGAAACTCGTACTCAAGTTTGGTGATTTTCTGGAATATCTGGTACTCATGTCTAAATTAAAGGCATTCCACATTCAGTTAAATAATCACAACTACAATAAAATGATAATAAATTTAAAATAAATCTACTTCATATCAAAAACATGAAGACATTTTATACTTACCCTCCTCTAAATGGGGGCAGTCCCGCCATTAGCTGATATACAATACAACCTAATGCCCATAGGTCAGAACTGTAAAAATAAAGTCATGTGTTATGTTCTTGAGCAGAGTGATGATTGAAAACTAACAGATACTACCTCAATAGGAGTTCTCTGACTACTATACAACGCAATGCAGTGAGTTTGTTGATACAGTATACTGTAAATGACCTTGCTTAGGTGGAAGTTTTCTTTGAAATTCCGTGTCAAAGCCATTACATGTTGAGAACAAGTAAATTTGATAGTAGGGACAGTGTTTTTTTTTATACCTGTAGTAAGCCTTTTTGCTGGTTTTTCTTACCTGTAGTAGGCCTTTTTGCTGGTTTTTCTTACCCGTAGTAGGGCTTTTTGCTGGTTTTTCTTACCTGTAGTAGGCCTTTTTGCTGGTTAGAACCTCAGGAGACACATACTGGGCTGTACCAACAAAGGAATTGGTTCTGCCACTGGCTGGAGCTGTAATGTCAGGAGAATGCTTCCTTATAAAATTATCATGGACTAAATAAACCTAGAAATCTGACAGTCCAGACCTCTGAGGGATATTTCTGGTGGCAGAATTATTTTTCCAATATTCAAATCGACTGTGCACAAAAACTGACAATGTATGTAATTTCTCACCTTCCTCCACTCTTCCATCCTTCAGTATTTTAGCACTGCCAAAATCTGTTATTTGTATGTGCATTTCATCATTTAGGAGAATATTTTCTGGTTTTAAATCTCTGAAATATAAAAACACCTTTAAAAATGTGTCCCTTCTCTCCCTGGGTACTGATATTCAATACAATTAAAACATAGCTTATAATACTCATAGTAATTGTTCACAAGAACATTTTCTTTTCATTGGATGCATGATCAAAATATTCAATGAAGAATTCCACAAGTCTTAAGACTGGCTTAGATAAGTTCTCTTGTTGGTGTGGGGGAATGCCTAGAACCCAGTTTAACACTAACCTGTGTATAATTCCCTTGCTGTGAAGATATTCTAATGCCGTGACAATTTCAGCTGTATACCACTTGGTGCATGGTTCATCAAAGGAAGATAACTTGTGTATGTAATCCAATAATTCTCCCCTCCTGGCATAGCTCAATACAAAATCTATGGGTATAGGATAGCAACCACAAAACACAAACCTCTAATCAACTCAGAATTCTATATATTCCACCACAGTCTACAATCGATCTGCACACTCAATGGTGACAAATCTACAGCTGTATTACAATGAACACCAATACTGTAATTTATCATAGAAGTTGAGAAAAAATCTAAATAAATTATTTCTTTCAATTACAAACAAAGGTAAGCAAATTATTGTTGATGCTTTGCTTTCATAGGACTACCAGACAGAAGGATACAGAGCCTATCCGTGTCCTGGAAGGTGTAGAAGAGCCGGATAAAGAACGGATGATTGAGCTTCATCAGGACTTCCTTCTCCCGCATCACATACTGCGTCTTCCTCTCCCGCATAATGTGTCTCTTCTCCAGCACCTTAACTAAATAACAAAATGTCAATCAAACACTGCCAAACTGTGAAAATATAATTAAACAAGAGGCCCATGGGCCACATCGCTCACCTGAGAAGCTTTGACCATTCTGTTCTTTACCAGATTTCCCCCTTGTTATACATAATGCATCCCCACCCTTCCCCACTGATCATAATTTAGACATTTTGAAATCTACACTACCCCATGATCCTTCCATGGGCACATATGTTTCAGCTTTTTTGGCCCAGTGGTTCCTGAGAAGAATATTTTCAAAGATTTTTCCTATATATTTCTATGTAAATCTGATTCCCTATAATGGCCCCCCCTTCCCCCGGGGGTCATATTCCTACAATTTACACTATCCCAGAATGCTTCCACATAAGCTTCACTTTTTCTGGCCCAGTGGTTCTTGAGAACAAGACAAAGATTTTTCCTATATATTTCTATGTAAAACTTTGATACCCTATTGTGGCCCCGCCCTTCCCCCGGGGGTCATGATTTGAACAATTTAGAATCTACACTATACCAGGATGCTTCCATATAAGTTTCAGCTTTTCTGGCCCAGTGGTTCCTGAGAAGAAGATTTTCAAAGATTTCTCCTATATATTTCTATGTAAAACTTTGATTCCCTATAATGGCCCCGCCCTTCCCCCGGGGGTCATGATTCCTACAATTTAGAATTTACACTACCCCAGAATGCTTCCACATAAGCTTCACTTTTTCTGGCCCAGGGGTTCTTGAGAATAAGATTTTCAAAGATTTTTCCTATATATTTCTATATAAAACTTTGATTCCCCATTTGGCCCCGCCCTTCATTATTTGAACAATTTAGAAACATTATACCAGGATGCTTCCACATAAGTTTCAGCTTTTCTGCCCCAGTGGTTCTTGAGAAGAAGATTTTCAAAGATTTTTCCTATATATTTCTATATAAAACTTTGATTCCCCATTGTGGCCCCGCCCTTCCCCCGGGGGTCATGATTTGAACAATTTAGAATCTACACTACCCCAGGATGCTTCCACATACGTTTCAGCTTTACTGGCCCAGTGGTTCTTGAGAAGAAGATTTTTTAATGACCCAACCCTATTTTTGTCTTTTCTTGATTATCTCCCCTTGCGAGGGGATATGTCCCTCCATTTTAACAATTTAAATTCCCTTTCACCCAAGGATGCTTTGTACCAAGTTTGGTCAAAATTGGCCCAGTGGTTCTTGAGAAGAAGTCGAAAATGTGAAAAGTTTACAGACGGACAGACAGACGGACGGAAAGGATAGAAGACGGAAACCACGGACAAAATGTGATCAGAAAAGCTCACTTGAGCCTTCGGCTCAGGTGAGCTAAAAACAACACACAATTTCAAAGAATTATGGTCCCCTTTTTCAATGTCTATATGGGTGAGATGAGATGTAATTTTTATGACATATTGTGTAAAATATGAATGCCCCATCATATTTTAACTAGAATTTATCACCGAAGTTGATTTTTTTGAAAATTAGGTCAATCATGAAGGTCAAGGTCTAGGGGTCAGAAATCATAACATTCTCAGAAAGGTCTTGTCACAGGTAGTGCACAGGTCAAATCTGATAGCCTTGCCTCTTCTCATTCAAGATATGACCAAGGCTCAAGTTTTTGAAAAGTAGGTCAAACTTCAAGGTCAAGGTCAGGAGGTCAAATCCCAGTGCATTTAGAAAGGTTTTCTTACTGGTGATACACATGGTTAATATGAAAGCCCCATCTCTTCTCATTCATAAGTTATGGCCAACTCAAAGAAATGTTTAAATTTGTTTAAAGAAGGGCATACTTCAAAGTCAAGGGTCAAAAATAATAGTGTATTTAGAAAGGTCTTTTCACAGGTAATATACATATGTAATATGAAAGACCTGATCCCTAAAGTTTTGTAACAGATGTTATAGTCTGCACATAAAATATGGCATCAGTTTGGAGAAATATAGATTCCATATTGACCAGTCCAAGTTTTTCTCCAACTCAAGTTACTCATTTTTTAAAAATTCTAACAGGTGTATTACGGCTTGCTAAGTGTCTTTTGAAAATTAAAAAAATCAAGGAACATTTATTTGAGAAAAACAGATACTAATGTACAGAATATAAGGCAGTCAATCAAAAACATTCTTGGTGATAAGACTGATAACAGAATTGTAGAATCTTAAATATTTGCTATTGATATCAGTAGAACTTAGTATCTTATTTTCTTGAAAGTACTATAAATCACTTTCTATTTACAAGAACTTTATTTACACATAAAACACAAGGTGTCTACTTATTATAATTTTATATTTGGCATTCATTTAGGCCTTATATACATGTATATGTGCTTAAAGATTATATAAAACAATCATGAAAATCCATGATAATCTTGTCAAACAAAGCTCAGAGAAAGATGTCATGAAAATTTTGTAATTCATAGTACATATACAATGAGAGGTTGAGTACTAACAAGTTCCTCTTTCAGTTTACTTTTTCTCCTCCATTTTACTTTGTACTTTTGATTAAAAGTATACACGCTATAACTTGCGCCAGTTAAATTACGATTGGAAATTGATATAATTTGTTTATCAATAAAAGTTACGAAAATACTGTAAATTACACCATTAAAATTAAATGCGTTACAAAGTTATCAAATTATAATTATTTATTATCCTGCAAGGAAAGAAAAATAGTTATTTTTAAATAAATCCATCCCGTGACGGCGTCGCTACTTTTAGATTGATAAACACACGTGGCGTAAAGAAAACAAGGTAGGCCGTTTGAGATACTACTCACTTTTGATGTGGATGGCAAGCATCTTACTCTTTATGGTACTTATCTTTTAATGTATTCAGTATCAACCATCTTCTCTTTTATGACTCATATTGACCTTATATTAATAATTGTTGTCAAAATTTTCAACATACGTCGTTTATGTGATTTTATTACATACGTGTTTCTATATATAGGCCTACTGTTTACGCACTTCCTTCATCAATATTCATGAAAAGACTGAATTCTTAATTCCTAGATATGTTTAATTGTTTTGTTATTACAACGACATCTATAGTACAATTTTGTGGAAAGTATTATTTTTTATTACACTTCATGTATTTTAATTCATTAATCATTTTGTTTCACACAAAATTCGGCGTTCATATAGCGTATATGACTTTAAGGAAGTAAACTGGAGTATCTCATGTCTGATGGACACTTACTAGCATATTCTGTATTACTGTCAACTTCTTTTGCCAAATACACCTGAAAATTTAAAGAAAACATTTTTTGGTAAACAAACTGACAATTCTAAATATATCAAGACATAGACAGTATATTTTTTTTTTTTTTTTACAATCTTATAAGATAATGATACTGGCTTCTAAGATCATAGGTTTGTAAAAGTAAAAAAATTAAAGCCAATTTTTTTTCTCTCTCCAATTCTTACGTTTAAACATAATTAATAAATTAGTTATTTGTTTAGGTAGAATCACAATCAGCATAATCATTATGTGTCATGGTCTTGTCAACAAGCAAGAAAAGGCCATAGATTTAAATTAATTTTCCAAATATTCAGTTTATATACAATTATTATAATTATTATAGAGGTATTCCACTGTAAAATTAATACAAGTACTATACAATATTTTACTACAATAAACAACAGATTTCAAATACATGTATAAAAGAAAATGCAAGCTTTGTTCAGTATTTAACACATTTCATGAAGTAAGTTGCCATTTTTCCTTATAGACAGAGTTTCATTTAGGACTGGAAGACAGCAGAGAAAATGAACTCTGCTTTAATAACTACATATGTACTCCCCAGTAAACTGTGTACCCCTTTACTTACTGCTGAGAAAGACCCCTCTTTAAGAACTACTCCCAAGTAAACTTTGTACCCCTTACTTACTGTTAAGTAAGACCCTTCTTTAAGAACTACTCCCCAGTAAACTTTGACCCTGTACTTAATGTTGAGTAAGACCCTCTTTAAGAACTACTCCCCAGTAAACTTTGACCCTGTACTTACTGTTGAGTAAGACCCCTCTTTAATAACTACTCCCCAGTAATCTTTGTACAAATGTACTTACTGATGAGTAAGACCCCTCTTTAATAACTACTCCCCCAGTAAACTTTGTACTCCTGTACTTACTGTTGAGTAAGACCCCTCTTTAATAACTACTCCCCAGTAATGACCCTGTACTTACTGTTGAGTAAGACCCCTCTCCAATGACCTTCCCAAATATAAAGTCATTGGGGGTTTTCTTGACGTTCTTCTTGCTCTCACTGCCCTCCACTGACATCCTCAGCCCGTCCATAATACTGAAAATAGGAAAGTCAACATCAACAACCCGTCCATAATACTGAAAATAGGAAAGTCAACATCATCACATCAATATCAGATTACAGTGACAAATAAAGAGTCATTGGATGAAGGAACATTAATATTGTGTAATTATTTAGAACAGCAGTGTTTTTATGGTTATTTATTTTTTTTTTTAACAAAATTTATACTTTACAACAAAAAAAAAAATAATCTGATCTTTATCTTATTGGTAATAAGGTCAGGAAATGCTAGGGGTATGAAGGGAAATTCCACTGGTAATTCCAATATATATCATCCTGGTAAATAACTCTCTACCAACCACAAAAGGTCACCAAAGAAAAATGGAAAATCTTGGGGAAAAACATTTTGCCTGAGCATTGCTGTGTTCTAGCATGTGTGGGGCCCTCTGTTTAGCTGTCTGTCTGTCTCTATCTGGAATACCTCTATACAGTACATTCATAAACAGCATTATATTTTTGGGGTCTATATTTCATTCTCTTAGAGAAACTAGCTATTTTCATACCTGAAAAGCTGCAGGAATATATGGATTGGCTGGTTCTCTTCAACCAAGGTGTACTTGATAATTTAGGTAGTAGAAATATTTTTGAATAATCCATAAAAATTATCAATTTGAAAAAAAAAGCTATGACCCATCCCATAACAAATGGCTATTGCCTAACACTTCCTTATTACATGTAGTTATATATAATTTTTGGGGGGCTACCAGTCTTTATTTACAGTGTTACAAACAATGCAACCAGATAGTGAGTACATTCAAGGACAACTCAATTGTTATAAACATATTGTTATTATGTCTATATCAACTTCCTGCTTTGAATCTGTAAATAAATGGGTCTATACTGCTACCTCATTCTGATTTCACTACTATGCTATAATCACTATGTGCCATACACACATGCACTGTAATTTGTTTTTCATGAATACCTAATCATTACAATGCAGTAATCTGTTATTGAAATTGCTGACTATTTTTACAGTAGTTTAAGCAGTATCCCTTATCTAATACCGTAAATCTGGAAATTTTTACGACGATTTTATTTTGCGAATCTGGGTCAAAATGCTTTTGATTAATTTTTACATTTCAAAATTTTGTGAATGACCACTACTTTGTTTACATTTTCTTATTGTTGATTTATATTTAAGAAAAATATTTTTGCGAAAGCAATAAACTCGCAAATTTGCTAAAAATTTATCTACAGCAAAAATTTCCGGATTTACGGTAGTTTATATCATTTGGTTTATACCTACAGCTTCTTTTATAATCTAGTAAGGATTGCAACATTTTTTTTAATATAAGGTTTTATACACTCCATGTTGATGCAATTGCCTTAAAAGTAGCCATTCATTATGTGAGTAGTAGTCTTTCAAAATTGGGCAAAATTTACTGTCAATTATCAAACAAAATCAGTGGCATACAAGAGATTATAAGATGGATAGTTTGAACTTCAATTAATGTTACATTCAATAAAATTATCCACGTAAATATTAAGTTATCCCCATATTAAATGAAACATGCTTAATATGGTTTGTTTGTCTGCCATTTTCAAGAGAAATAGTGTAATCTGTTCTAGATAATGTTCCAGAAAAACCAAATTGAATTAATAGGTGTTTTCAAAAAAAAGTTATTTACTATCAATTGTTTCTCAATCGTCAATGATAATCTGCCTTCAGTGATTACTTTTTGATAGGCAGTGACTATTGTAACATCACTAGTGATTGGCTTTAATTTTACACAACTTGGATTTTTTCTGTCCCTCCCAAAGATGCTCCGGAAGCGAAAATACATGCATCTTTCTGAGTAAAAAAAAAATTCTATTTCATTATGTTTGTTCTTTCTAGTAGGTATTACCTAGTCTTCCTTTAGTCACAAAATGTTAGTTTTCTTATTTCAAAAATGTTTCATTCCCCTCCCCACCAAAAGGGTTGAAAAGAATAGGTTGAATAGAAATAATAATTAATTCAAGAGGATGATGATACCATCACTTGAAAAATAAATTTTATACATATCAGAGATAGTATAATTCTGAATATAATGGACTTAGTTGTGGATACAGGTCTGGATGGCTCAGATGCTACTTGACAAGCAGGGGTCACGAATTTGATTCCAGGTCCAAATACATTTTGTCCTTTCCTGTCACAAATTAGGTGTCATGACAAGTAAGGATGTGACAGGTGAAAGACCTGCCAGGAAAGAGTATGGGTTGGTGTCTTCAGGGGCTAAGACCATTAAGGAGGGAGGAATGTGGACGTCTGATGAGTTTGATCATATTAAGCTAGATAGTTCACTTGGTAAGAGTACCTGCCTGGAGATTCAGGAGGCCTGGGTTTTTCTCTTCTCTCATTACAATACAATTCACACTGAAATCTTAATTTAACCTATTGATGTGTACTTAGCTAGATAGAACATTCTATCATTTAACAGGTTGGGACCAATGATTGAATTAATGATTGGTCCCAACCTGTTCAATATGACTGTAGTATCTGTGCGACTATCCCGTGGTACAACTTAATGTCTGTAATACGTCAGAAGGCAGGATAGTTGCACAGACCTCTCGTACATGTGGATGTTGAACAGACAGAACGTGTCTGAATCAGCAGCAGAGCAGAGGAGTTGGCCTGGGCCAGAACCTACTGTGTTTGTATAACACGTATGATAATAAATATAATGAAAGGAACACCCCTACAGTGACATTATGACAATCACATTGTTATAAGAACCCGATTAAACAACTGTGGCGAAGGCTAGTCCATTAGCAGTCGTTAGCTTATTCTAACAGGGTTCATATGACAATATCATTAAGATGATACCAAACCTCCCGGTTTGAAAAAAAAAAAACTTCCCAACCAAAAGAAATAAAACTTAAATTATCAGACTGGAAAAATAATTAATTCAGCTAACATCTTTCAAAAAATTACTATTGTGTGAAATATCTTACGTGTATTTTCTTGAGAATGTTACGTTATCATCTCTTTTTGCTCCCTCTGAAAATTGGAAAATCGCCGATCTCTCCAACCGGAAGTAGAATTTTCCGAGCACGCGTACTGAGGTAAAATGTAAAACTGCAGTCTGAAGTTGTTTTGGGTATTCCACGAACTTCGATATGCAAAATTAGAGAAATAGGTAAAATGATAGTTACTTCAACTCAAAACTGAAGTACTAAGTTATGATATTGTGCTTTAGTTTCCTTTATCTTATATTACGTCACTTGTCACATCCGGGATATCCGAATGGCGGCAGAAAAAAACACTTGCATTTCCGGGACTGGATTAAAGTTGTAACTGGCTTATACACAATCAACTTGACAGTTGTCATGATGTAAGCAATAGAATAAGAATATTTGATAACAAAACAATGTCTTGCATATGAGACTGTGTTTCAGAATCGTAAGAGAAATGAGAGCCTCGATCAGGACAACCCATTTTCTTGGCAAGATAAAAACATTGAATCATGATATGATAATCAGATAGAACATAACATGTAGAAAATGCGTTCATTCTGAATCGACATTCTTAGTAAATGTATCAAAGATGGTTTTGAAGTTATCCCATGATAGTCCACTGTTGAGACATTCTAGATGATACACTACAGTTCAAATTATAGCAAATGATGGTATGTTACTATGTACACAGTTCAGTAATTCTGAGTCGAATTATGCAGTATTAAACTCCATTGTTGATATGATGTAGCTGTTTATATAACACTTAAAAGCATCTGGGAAAGAAAAGTAAGCAAATGTAAAATGGAGGTATGATAAGTTTTCATTGTCCATGCTGTCATGTTCCTACAAAAAAAGTAGAGACTCACTCCTTCAATAATACAACCTCCTTTTTGATCTTAGTTTGTCTTCTTCATTTTTGTACATCTAGCAGGTGAATTGTTGATGTGATTATTGTAACAGGAAAGGAGAAAGTGTATGTCTTGAACAGGATTCAAACCCTAGACCCCTGCATCACTTCCAGTCAGGTGCTCTGCTGACTGAGCCGCCCAGGCTGATATCCACTGTCCAAACCATTACATTCCTCCCTCCTTAAATAGTCTCTGCCCCCAAGATTTTGATAGCCCCTGACAGGAATTCTGCAAGTCCAGGAGTGGTCAATGCACAGAATCTTAAACAAGAAAGGAGAAAATGTATGGCTGAACCCAAAATCAAACCTGCAGGGACCACTGCATCAATAGTCAGGTGCTCTACCGACTGAGCTATCCAGACCAATATCCAGTGCCCAAACCATTACATTATATAACCAATGAGCTCTATTCAACAGAAATTGAATTTTAAAATTCTTGGCCCCTTGCTTGCCTTAGGATTAAAGCCCCCCCAAAAAAGGATAATTTGATCAGAGTTTGCACTTACTGAAATGAAATTTATATACAGATTTATCAATATATATAAGAATATCTAGGTCATTATCTCTTTTGGGTATGATCGCACCATTTTTGACAGAGTTATGCCTCTTGGACTTAGAAAAATTTCAGTTTGGGGGGAGGGGGCATATGTGTTTTACAAACATCTCTTGTTCTTAAGAATATCTAGGTCAAGATCTGTTCTGGGTATGATCGAGCCATTTTTGACAGAGTTATGCCCCTTGGATTTAGAAAAATTCCAATTATTTGCAGTTTCCGTTCATTTTCTTTGCAGAGGTTATATGTGCTGAAATGAAATTTAGTATATAGATTTTTCGTAAGAATATCTATATCAAGTTCTGTTTTGGGTAGGATTGAGCAATTTTTTAAAAGAGCTATGCCCTTGGATTTCAAAATGTTCCAATATTATTTGGGAGAAGGGAGGGGGGCATAAGTGTTTCAGAAACATCTTCTTGTTTAACCAGCTAGCTGCCTTGATTATCTCTGGTGATATAGATATATCTGAAAAATCCATAAAGACAAGCCAAATACACAGAAAATTTATTTTGATAAGCTTGAAGTTATATATTGATTGCTTGTTTAATTTTTGATTGTTTACTAAAAATTCTTACTTTTATGATTGTAGTCTTGTACAGTTAAGCTGTAAAGGAATCAGAATTTAAATGTAAAACATATGCCATACATCTCACAGGTATGTATTAACAGTAACTATTAATGACTTAATTCTATAAATAAGCCATGTCAATCAACCATTCCAGTCATTTTTCTCAAACTTTAATCCAACCGTATAACTTGACCATCAAACATTTCAGTCTAAACTAATCTCTTTTCACATTTGTTCAGCCACTTTCAGTATAGATAAAGTTGAAGACTGAAAACATAATGGTGATTTCATTTTATATTGTTATACCTAAACTGTTGAATGATAATATTCCAGTTTTTAAAGACAAAGATGTTTTCTCTTCTCCATAACTTGAGTTATTGTTCTTAGTAAAGACTCTCCACATTTGAAAATTTTAACCATAGAGGAAGCTGGGGGAAAGTGAAATCTGAATGCACAATTGTGTGTAATACCTACAGATTGTTTACTTAAACACCAATAAGAAATTCTTAAGTACATTTACATTAAGCAATAAGAAAGTCTAGTTAGTACACTATGTAGCTATTACAGATATGCAGTGCATTTTATTAGCAAGAGATTTAAATGATTCTATCCATTTGCTGTTTTTGATATTTGACCATAGGTTGAGTGTTCATTTCTTTAGAGCAGTAAAACATCTAGTTAAAAAGCTAAAAAGAAATTAACAAATGTTGCAGATAACTCAGTCTCTCATTTGTTTAAGGATTCATTTGTCTAGCTGTCCATCTGTCTGTTAAGTCTTGTTTGTCACTATAAACCACTTTATTACTATACATTATATACCCAAATGTGTTTCACTTTGCGTCTCGTTTGATCTGATGATCCGTGCCTGTCAACTCTACATGATACGACCCTTTGGATCAAGTCACTGTTATAATTATTTAAATCATCCTTTGGTGAAAGGAATTGTTCAAATGGAGGCCCATGTGCCCTCTTTTCAAGGGGAGAGGATTGATTGTATATTGTTTAACGTCCCTCTCGAGAATTTTTCACTCATATGGAGACAAGGGGAGAGGGTGAAATAAATGAAAAATTTGTGAAATGGATTACATAGGTGTTAGATTTAGTTTATAGAAGTATTACATGTAGATAGTATAAATATGTATCTTTTTTACCTCACCTGAGCCGAAGGCTCAAGTGAGCTTTTCTGATAAAAATTTGTCCTTTGTCTGTCGTTGTCGTTGTAGTCGTCGTTGTTGTTGTCGTGGTTAACTTTTCACATTTTCATTTTCTTCTCAAGAACCACTGGGCCAATTTCAATCAAAATTGGAACAAAGTATCCTTGGGTGAAAGGGATTCAAGTTTGTTCAAATAAAGGGCCACGCCCTTATTCAAGGGGAGATAATTCAGAAATAATGAAAATTTGGTGGTATGTTTTAAAAATCCTCTCCTCAAGAACCACTGTGCCAGAAAAGATGAAACTTATAGGGAAGCATCCTCAGGTAGTGTAGATATAAGTTGTTCAAAATATAACCCTTGGGGTAGGGCAGGGCCACAATAGCCAATCAAAGTTTTACATAGAAATATATAGGGAAATTCTTTAAAAATCTTCTCAAGAATAGCAAAGGCATAAATGATCATATCTATATGGAAGCATCCTCAGGTAGTGTAAATTCAAGTTTGTTCAAATCATGACCCCCCGGGGGTAGGGCGGGGCCACAATGGCCTATCAAAGTTTTACATAGTAATATATAGGAAAATTCTTTATAAATCTTCTTCTCAAGAACCACTGTGCCAGGAAAGATGAAACTTATAGGGAAGCATCCTCAGGTAGTGTAGATTCAGCTTTGTTCAAATCATGACCCCTGGGTGTAGGGCGGGGCCACAACATGGAATCCAAATGTTACTTATAAATATGTAGAGAAATTCTTTAAAAATCTTCTTTTCAAGAATGGCAAAGCCATAATTAGTCATATTCATATGGAAGCATTCTCAGGAAGTGTAGATTCATGACCCCTGGCGGTAGGGCAGGGCCACAGTGTAAGTTCAAATGCAAAGGCAATAAATGCCACAGGTAGTCAAAGAAATATGCAAGCATCCTTAGTTTGTGTAGATTCAAGTTTGTTCATATCATACCCTCTCCTCTTTAAGGATTGGTTGGGACCTGTACTTTTGGGTTTAAACTTTTAAATAATTAACTGATTTCTGCTTTTTTCCAAGGTGCAGTGCTCAGGTGAGCGATGTGGCCCCTGGGCCTCTTGTTTGTCATGGACCCTATTCTCTCTGCTATGAAATACTTCAAATTAGTATAGCATCAGGGTTTACATGAAATGTCAGTTACCCTTCTGCCACTCTTACATTGAGTTCTTAGTCTCAACAATGAATACTTTACACTCATATAATTTTTACACGTTTCTTTGTTGACACTTGGATTTTGTCGGTTACTTTTACTTTCATTATACATTTACTGAGGTTTGAAGTACACTAGGTTTCTTAGTTATCTCTCATGATATAAGTATCAGTTCCAGGGATCTTCTGGAAATTAAGGACGTATGGTTAAAAAGAATTCAGTCTTGACAGTAACAAGGTTGGACAGTTTTTAAGCTCGCCAAACAAATAGCGCAACATGCCTCAATTATTATATTGTCCCATGTGTATGTTCTTGATATTTGTTTTGTCTATATTTTTCAAATTTTCATGTTTTCTTTTGTGTTTAATTTTGACAATTTCAACCACTCTCTAACTAGGAAAGAAAAAAGGAAAAATCATAAGTGGCATCAGTTCATTCTGGTCAAGGCTGTTTGGCTGATCTCTGTGATAAAAAGTATATTAAGGTCTATATTTATACCTGTCTACCATGTGTGTTTTGTTGGTTTTCTGTCCCAAGTCACTTTTGATTAACCAAGTTTTTCTGTTCTTAGTTATGGAATATAATGTAAAGCATTAAAATAGACTTTGTCCTTGACATTTTCATTTAGGGTCATTGTCATTCTCTCAGTTAGTGGTTGATTTTTTATATTTTTATTTCAATGTAAAAATACTAGGCTAAAAATCTTGTTATGTTTATATTTACTTTTTTTTATATCAATTTTTTTTTATGTATCCTATGATAAAAGGGTTAATCCACAACTGGCTCTAATAAATGATAATCAAATGTTATCAATAAAATTTTACATACTGTTACCCCTATCTATTTTAATTTTTGCATTAAAATTTCATGTGATTATATAAAATACATTTTAAAATATTAAGATAAATACAATGTTAGGTTTTGATGTTGTAGAACTTCAAAAAAGCTACTGATGTGGCGACCTAAATATGACATTACTTTTCAATTCATCTGCATAATTATCTTTTCTTTTTAAGAATATTTACCCCCATTTTAATATTAACTGTCTTGTTTTGAGTTGTTGTATTAATTTTTTTTTTATTTTGTCCAGGTGTCATTTCTAACTTTAGTCCTTTTGAGGAAGACTAATGTTTCATAAGATTCAAAATGCATTTGGCAGAAAAATGGCATAGCATTAGTACCTAATTGCCATGCATCAATAGATGAGACCCAGCATTATATTATAATATCACATGTATTTCATTTTAGGACAAAAGTCAAAATATATATAAGTAATTATATATGTTTTAAGATTTGTTAAAAAGTGGTTTATTAAAGATTTTTTCACAGTTTTGAGGTTACTTTTGGATCAACCCTAGTATACAAGTTTGTAGTAAAATCTTGTCAATGATTACATTCCATCAGAGAGAGAGAGAGAGAGAGTTTAGCACTGTGGCAAGATGCAAGATGTTGTAGAGATACTGATGTGTATTGAGACTACTATACAGTATAAAGCAGTGGTGATGTTTTTGTAGCGATGTGCTTGCTAAGCTGTTCTGAGGGGCTCTGTAATGACATGTTATTGGGGGGAGAATTGTCTGAGACACATGTGAGGAGGTACATCAGCTGATGAGCTAGCTGGCTCCAGCCTCCTCCACAGAAATGTGACAAATTCTCCCTCATATTTATTTTTATTAATGTTGGGGACCATTAACAATGCCTGGTAAGTTTTGTTGCTATTGGCACTAAGTTGAAAGTTTACTATTTAAATTTAATTTTTTTTTTTTGGAGGTAGGGGTAAAGTTTGTTTCAAATCTATCTGTGGGACATTCATTGTTGAAACTCAACATCAGTCTTGTGATTGTAACAAATAAAATTTTGATAATGAAATGTTATTTATATATGCATACAGATACTTTTCTTGGAAATTCACTTACAATATTTTATCTAATTTGTAGTCAAATCTAGAAAAGAAAGGGAAGTTTGAGCATAATGATTGTGGAATGCAATGCATAGTACAGTTATTATTATGTGATTTAAAGGAAAGATTCTTAATTTTCTAATTGGCTAAAGCCCAACATTTTAGAAATCATAAAAAGTTATGTTCATTGCACTTGACCTTGCAAGTGAATAACTTTGTGACATTAGATTTTTTCAACATCTGACAAAAAATAAATGCCAAGGTTAAACAAGTTGTGCCATAGTCAAAATCAGTTTCTATTGATTTAAATACTTGAATTTGTACAAAGTTTGCACGTTTGTCATCTTGGGGGGGGGGGGGGGTGTTTTTAAATAAACATGGCCGTTGATCAACAAATTGCTGTTGAAGTGTAACAGTCAATCCAGCTGATGATTGATCAATTCCTTTATCACAGTAGGTGCTGACAAGAAAAAGATCCCTCAATCTTCATAGGCTTTAAGTGTCAAGTACAGGTCTTAACTAAGATTCCTCCACCGGCAAGTGGTGACATCTCATGAGTGAAAATTTCTTGAAGGGATGTTAAACAAACAGTATGAATATTATTTTGGGAGATTGCTGTGTCATAAGAATTTTCAAAAATTAGTCTCCCTACATTAATGATGTCTCGTAATTGACAAGCCTTTGAATCAAGTTCCTGTGGCTAGAGAGGATTTATTTTTCACAATGTTTTGTCTCATTTGTTTTTGTTTTATTCCCTTTTTGTTTACCAAACATTGAATTACCTCCCATTTATGTGATAAGTTGCAAGGTGCTATTTTTAGAGCATGAGGAGGAAAATTGAGGAGAATAAAGTTCATGCGTGCTTGTATTAAAAAAAAGAAGAAGAGGACACTGAAATGATGATTGTGCGATATTTATATCCTCATTTACATTATTAATGAAATCAGCCGTCAATGATTCGTTTTTGTACAGCTTCTGTCACTGCATAGATACACTGTACTCTGTATTGGTGTATTGGTGTATAGGTGTATTTTCCAATGTGAAGAATCCTGATGTTGATTTTATTTTTTGCCTTCAATAATGTAGGCAGGAGACCAGGACTTCTATTATTGTGAAGTCCTTATTATGATGAGTATTTTAATTGTGTTATCACAATCTTTTAAATGGTTTGCACTTTGTTTCACTTATTGTTTGCTTTCTTTTCTGTCCTGTCTGCTCAATGCATACTGTGACAATATTATTTTCCACTAGTATCTACTTTGTATCTATAGGAATTTTAAAAACTTGCTTTTTTGTTTTTATGGACATAGGTGAACACATTGCCTTCAACCAGGTCAAAGCCATGGTTAATTTCTGATAGTTTGAATACTATTTCCCTATACTTTAATAAGCACATGTTATTTTACTTCATACTTCATTTGAACACTTACTTTGGTTGTTACAGCAGTGATAGATGCAGATTAGTGTTTATTATTTCTAATAATCTTTAATCAGGGTACCATTGATGTTGAGATAGTCCAGTGGAAGGCAAAAATTGGTTTATAGTAGGTGGTGTCTTTATAGGTAGATAAGTGTATTGAAATATTTTGTTTCCAGGCAGGTGTATTTAAAATTTGAAGAAAAATTTAAAAATATCATGAAATTAGAAGTACCAAACCTTTAAGGCTTGGATTAATTTTCTTAATATTTAGAGGATATGTAGAGGTCCTATGTACAGTTACAGTAAAACTTGGTTATAACAAAGTCACTGGGACCTTTGACATTATTTCGCTTTATCCATAATTCATTATATCCGTATAAAGAATTTGTTACATTTATATAGATTGGGATCAAAGATAACTTCTCTTTATCTGTGAATTCACAATATCCACATTCATACTAAACGAGTTTTACTGTAGTACTGTTTTAGAAAATATCTGTAGAACCATCGTACAATTCAAAATATGATATTTAGGACAAGATTAAGTACTGTTACGTGTAAACTATTCTCAGAGAAAGCAACATCATAGATCACGCTTGGATCCCTTATACTACGATAAAGAGAAATGATAAAGAATTGTGTTTTAAATCCCTGTTTTACATGCAATATTGAAAAAGACTACACAAAGTTACAACTTTCTATATTGAAAAAATGTTCCTGTTTGTATTCTTTGAATTACGATCTTTGTAGCATATCTTGATGTTTGAACAATAGTTCAAGTGTTTATGCATGTATTATAAGAATTTACTTCCTCACTATAATTTTAACTTGATTTTGATCATGATTTTCCTGATATTTTTCAGAGCTTGCAAAAAGGCCATTTGATTCTCTCAGTGAAGGTAAGTCATCACATTTGACAAATTTTAATCACGACAGGAAAGAAAGAATATCAGTATACATATATATCATTTTATATATAGATATGTACCTCTACATCTGCAAATATAGATACATGAATATATTTTTGAGAATTGATGAAATATATTATTCCCAGGGTGATCCATATTTGTCCCCAGCTTTCTCTAAAAGTTGAGGGTAAGGCCATCCTTAAAAAAAAATTTTTTTGCGGTAACGCGCCTCATCATTTTAGGTGTGGGTAGGTAGGTAGGCTCATTTTTTTTTTTTTTGGAAAAAAAGTTTAAATTTCGATTATATAGAGGTATTAAGTATGTCTTAGATTTCACTTTAAGTTACTAATCAAACAAGAAAATTAAGGCATTCTTAATGAATCCAATCTTTTATTGTTCAAATATCAGAACACATCAGTTCTTTTTTAAAAACGGTGTCTACAGGTGCAATGGGGACGTAAAAAAATGTCAATAGGATAAAATTAGAAAATGGATGTAAAAAAAAAAAAAAAAAAAAATTTTTTTGAACCCATGGGTGGATTTTGGTGAAAGGATGGCCTAAGTGTGAACTGTCTGTTCCATAGACCTGTCATTCTGTCTGTGTGTAACTTATATTAGTTTCCAGGCAATAACTTGAAAAAACCATTAGCATTTGGAATGATGTGACTGAATGAAGACCCCTTTGATCTTGAGGTCAAAGGTCAAGGTAAAAAATTCAGTATTGCATGAAATTTGTGTCCAGATCAGAACATGATTTCGGTTTGAAATTTTACATCATAATTCTCTATGACTGAAAGGACATTGCTCTTGAAGCCTGAGGTCAAATGGTCAAGGTCAAACATTTATATATTGCATAAAATAGTTCTTAAACTCTTTCTCTGAGCTTCTGAAATAAGATTTTATATCTGCTTACGGTTTTAAGGAATCCCTACTTATTTTCAGGAAAACTGTCTTGCAGATCAAATTTTAATGGAGTTTTTAAAAATTGAATATGCAGGCATTTGAATACTTCTTTGAAGTATCAAATCTGCAGAAGTTTGAACTCTGAAGTCAATGAAATCAAAGCATATCAAATCTAGAATTCCTGTGATTCAAACTACATGTACTTAATTGACCTCATTGGCAATAGTCAAAATATTTCAAAAGAAAAGAATTTTTTTTAAAATTTATTTTAAAAGTTGAGAGTGGAACTATTCCATTGGTGGCTTACTGCTTCATGCTGTTAAGTAAATGTTGTCAGGGAATGTCAGTGATGCCAGCATATTTTTTTTGTTGAAAAATTCTCAAATATATTCAAATGTTCATGCATTAAACCTCATGCATACAAACATTGCATGGCACTGACACTGTGCTGGTTAAATTCCACATAGGATGAGTTGTGTATACTTTTGCTGCCAGGTTAGAAAAACTTGGAGTACCTTAGAACTACATTCAGGAAAAACCATGACAGTTACTGGCTCTCGGTCAAGAAGGTGATTCTTTGCAGTTTTAATTCTCTTTTATCAGCAAAGTTTGGAGGGATGTTGTTGTATTCAGTATTTGTCAATCCATTTATTTGTCAACAAGTTTATGAAAAAAGTTTAGAATCAATTCTTTTAGTTATTAAATAAAAACTTACTCTGATACAAATGGGTATGAAAGGTGAAATAAGCCACAAAGTGGTTCCAAATAAAGCATTTTCAATATTGTTACAGGTTTTGTGAGAACATTGAAAAATATACACACTAGAAAAAGTAGGAATGCATAGATTTGCATTGTCTGGGTTCTCTAAACTACTCTTTCTAAAGTGAGTTTGGGTGTATTTTTATCCATATCCATATGTTTTCCATCAGCCTGCTTTTAATTGTCTGTCCTCTTAGGTTTTGTCATAGTAGCAAAAAAAATCAATTGGCATTTCATTAGCAATGATATAAGAATTCCAAAATTGGATGTTGGCCCCTGGAACCTGAAAAACTGCAGTTTTGAGAAATCAAGCTTTTTATTGAATTTTTCATGATTGTTTGGTTGGTTACACAGTAAGGTTATGAAATTTTGATATTTCTTGACTCCAGGGCCAAACTTTCCTTGGATTTTATTCTTCTACTGGAATAGTCATTTCAATGTTGGATTTTATTCTCCTACTGAAATAGTCATTTTAATGTTGCAAATATGCAATAAGGCGTTGGATGCTGCAAGTTTTTGGCACAGATCTAGATCAAACTTGCATCATGAATTATTACCATTAGGATGTTTGCCACACTGTTGGTCTTGACTGGCCATCTGTACTTGACCTATACTGATTAGTAGTCAGGAAGTTCAGCCTTGTAGGCATACTTAGTCATGCTTCAAATGCTGTGTGTGACCCATATTTATTTTGACCAGCAGTCAAGAAATTGAATTCAATATCATATTTCTCATTTCAATAAATTAAATTTTGACATTCAAAAAATATATTGAAGGAGTGGGTCATGTAATTATACCCCCCACAAACGAAGTTTGGGGGGTATATAGGAATCACCTTGTCCGTCTGTCCGTCTGTCTGTTCTTCTGTTCGTCGGTCCGTCTGTCCGTCTGTCTGTGCAATCGTGTCCGGTCCATATCTTTCTTACAGAGGGACATTAGAATCTACTACTCCACACAAAGATTGCCCATGACCCAAGGGTGTGTCATGACCTTGACCCAAGGTATTTGGGGAACTTCAAGGTCACTGGAAGAAAAATTTCATAATTCGTGTCCGGTCCATATCTTTCTTATGGATAAACTTGGTAAGTTTTCATTTCACACAAAGATTGCCCATGACCCAAGGGTGTGTCATGACCTTGGCCCAAGGTCATTTGGGGAAGTTCAAGGTCACTGGAAGAAAAATTTCATAATTCGTGTCCGGTCCATATCTTTCTTATGGATAAAGTTGGTAGGTTCTCCTTTCACACAAAGATTGCCCATGGCCCAAGGGTGGGTCATGACCTTGACCCAAGGTCATTTGGGGAAGTTCAAGGTCACTGGAAGAAAAATTTCATAATTCGTGTCTAGTCCATATCTTTCTTATGGATTAAACTTGGTAGGCTCTCATTTCACACAGAGATTGCCCATGACCCAAGGGTTGGTCATGACCTTGACCCAAGGTCATTTGGGGAAGTTCAAGGTCACTGGAAGAAAAATTTCACAATTCGTGTCCTGTCCATATCTTTCTTATAGATAAACTTGGTAGGTTCTCATTTCACACAAAGATTGCCCATGACCCAAGGGTGTGTCATGACCTTGACCCAAGGTCATTTGGGGAAGTTCAAGGTCACTGGAAGAAAAATTTTATAATTCATGTTTGATACATATCTTTATAAGGAAAAACTTACTTCTGAAAAACCCACCGGGGGGTATTTTGTCCCATTTGGACAGTTCTAGTTTATCAGCAAGGTTATTTCTTTTCATATAAAATAGGTCATGAATAATTAGGGAATATATGAATATGAATGCAAAGTAAGATCACCAAGGCAATCTATCAACAATTAAAGCAGCACAGTCTATCACCAATGCCTGCTGAGCTAAGAAGACAAATGGTCTTTGATTTTCTGTGTTTCCTAGGGACATTTGACATTTGTTAACTGCTTTGACCACTGTGTAATTAAATCTAGAAATTAGACAGCTCTACTAGCCATCCTGAAAGAACATTATGAGGAACTCTATGATCTACTTGGCAGTGTAGACTATAATTAATTTAGGTTCCTGAGAGTTTCATGCAGTTGCAGACACACTTTTGCTTGTCGTCCAGGAATGCCGAATGTCTATTGTATGAAAACCAAATGAACTTGATTGGCGCATGCTTCAAAGATGCACCTCAGTTCAGTCTAGTATGAATGATGCGTTTGTGTCAATTATTCTGTTTGCAATCCAAGAAAAATAATTATAAAAACACATGCATCTTGTGGCTCTTAGTTTAGGGTTCACATGTATTGATTAGACGTTATACAACTATTCTGGTATACTGCAGCATGTAATGACCGCAAACAGCTGTAGGTCTATGTTGTAGTGTTATGGCTAAACAAATTGCATAAAATGGCCCATATGACTTGGATTGGGAAGCTTACCTAAAACATTCAGATTCAAAGCTAAGCTAAACCATTTGCACTTAGCTGAGAATTATTACTTTACAGATTTGAGGTGGCAAGCTTCAATGCCAGGTGTTTGCTTGAAGAACATTTACAAATATTTTGATGCAAGTTTGAAACGAATTGAAAGAATTTTAATTCTAGACATTTCCAAAAATATTTTAAAATTTATTTTTGGTTAAAGGAGAAAATATAATGAAAGAATTGATGCTTCTGAAGACGTGGGCTAGAACTGTTCAGTATCTTAAAGAGAAGACTTGAGACTCATCCTCCCAAGAATAGAATAATTTAGACAGCTTTGATTAGAATGTTTTGAATGTTGCTGGAACAGGAGAGAAAAAGACGGGCTTTTTCTTTAGTTTCAGTTTAAATTGATGCTTTCACTCTGTTGAAGAGGTTTTTTGTTTGTTTGTTTGATTCTTCTTTGATTTTATAATTTTTATGAGTTCATAAATTCTAGGTTATTGCATTTAACCATGAGGGTAATTTAATACAGAGTCACAAATTCATCAATTTATTTTTTCAAGAAGTTCTGCACAAACAAACAATTTCAGTGTATACTTGCAGTTGGTGCATGTAAGAGATTAGAGTGATGTCCCTTGGCTTTAAGTCTAAGTAGCTGTGACATGCAGTGGGACTCTGACATGTAGCGCCACTATACACACTTGTCTCCGCGGTGTCAGTTCTGGCTATCTACCAGGACAGACCGCTAACTACCAGTTTCCGCAGATTCTCACATCAAACTCAATTTATACCATTCCATACCACAGCATTCTTAGTGGGAATAAAGTTTATTTAAATGTCATGTAAAAGTACCTGTGTACCTATATTCACATATTATATAGGTGAAATTGTAAAGTGATGAAAACTGAGAAAATTACATGAATTAGAAAAACCAAGGGGGGGGGGGGGGGGGGGGGATTGTTACCCTGTGTATGTATACCCATAAGTACTTAATTAAAAAAAGAAATTTTTACTAACTTCATGAATCTAGCATCATTCTGTCCCATAATTGCAGATAACAATACAGTTTTATTGCATTTTCAGTATTTATAGGCAACCTTCAGTTTAATGATGAGAAAAAAACATGACTGTGGGCTCAGTATGATTAATGTTAAATGTTTTATTGTTTTTAATTTCTTTCATATCTACAATAATTGTAACAATTTCTCAGACTTAAGAATTTTTTGAATGTTTTTCCTCCTATTTCATATAGAGAAAAACTTGCAATATCATCAAATTTTCATTTCTAGCTATTTTGTGAATATTTCAAAAAATAAAATTGAACTTCCTATTCATTTATTATATGAATTGATATACTTTCATTGAAAATGTTATGATTTTTTTTTTTTTGAATTACCATTTCATAGATTTTTTTTCCTTGAATGCTTTAAGAATTAGCATATTATGTAACTGACTTTGAATCCCCTGATATTGCAACTACTCATTTTGTCTTCAAAAAAAATATTCTTATCTTATTGATTATATCTAAATATTTTAGTGGGTTTTGTAAATTTTTTTGACCAAGTTGTTGCAGACCTTGAAAAGGGGGTGGCTCATTTAAAATCTTAGATAGGACTACATTAAAATGTCTGACACTTCGCTGATTGCACAGATCAAATCTATCTTTTCTCAGGGCTCCAGCCATTTTGAGGGTGGAGATAGTCTTAGATATATTGAAACAGGTGAAACAGAAAGTAGGGAAACTGAAATTTGTACAAGTAACATTGTGTGTAAATAGACGACCATATATCCTGTTTTTATCACATCTTGACCTTATACCACAAACATTATATACTACATTAAGAAAACATCCTTTTAGATGATGTTGATAAATAATTATAATCAATTAAATGCATCATAAATATGGCTTATGATCTTGCAAAATTACTTACAAAAAAATCAAAGTAAATTAAATTTTGTTTGTGGGATTCTCCTGTTGGTAATGGTGCATAAGATGCAGGAGTTTGAACACTGACATCTGTGTAATGAATGCCATATGCCGTACCATTATAGCAGTAGGGGTGTTTCAGTCGAGGATAAAAGCAGGAGATGAGGATTCCCTGATCTCTATCTTGTCTTTCCCCCCTCTCTAGCGGTAGTGAGTCAGGCCAGATAATGAAGGCTGCTCTCTGATGTAGAGTAGGAAGTTTTGTACTGCCGGTACTGTTCAGCCAGAGAGAGAGGGTACACACGGTAGAAGGTCCCCCTCCTTAGAAGTGACAAACCCAGGTGTGGCATGGGAGGGGCGTGTCTGGTGATTCACAGTCAAGGACAGATCTCTGGCTAAACATTGAGAAGTGGAAACTGTGTGGATTGATAGAGAGAAGCCGAACTGACAGTATAGAGTAATGGCAGTGGTGAAACATTGTTAGATAAGAAAGTTTAATATATTATTATTTTTGTGTGTGGTTTTCCCTGCACTCTTGAGATAGAGGAATGTACTTTGTGTGATTGTGAAGTTGGAACCAGACCCTAGCAGTTTGCATCTACTTGCAATGAAGTTCTGTCTGTGTTGATAGTAATCAGCTGATCCGTAAACAGCTGACAGCATCAGTGAACATTATAAAGTGACTACAGGGGACATGGCATGTTTGGTACAGAACTCTTCCTCTGTGGGTAAGTCTTTAATCTTACAGCTGTCTATAGGAGTGGGCAATCACTTCTGAGGAGGGCTTTTTTTCATCTTTAGAATGATAAAATTAGATTCCAGTAAGATGATGCAGGGTCCCCCAGAAATAACCTGAATGATATTCAGAGTTTGATTCATCTGTTTTATATAATGTTCTGAATTCTATGATAATGTCTTTTTAAAAAAAAGAAATAATTCATCATATGGAGATGACAAAAAAGAATTTAGAAAATTTTGTGTATAAACAACCCTGACCTGAATTCACATTGATTGCATCTAGGTAGGGACTTCTCCACAGTAAGTAATACTTATCTAGAAACATATTTACCAGTCTCTTGAGGGGTAATGAGATTATGGGATAAAAGAAAGTAGCCATAATGATCCTTACAAGCAAGGAGTCAATAAAACCCCCACAACAAAGAAAGCCTGGGGCCCCCTTTCTAATTGGCAGTGAAATGTAGGAAGTAGACTAATTCTAATAACTGTAAAACAACTGTTTGTAAGATGTTTAGTTGTTTTCATTATTTGTGTGATGAAGAGATGTTTAAATACTGGTCTGTGGATCAGTCACTCTCTCAGCAGGGGGTGATCTGGTCTTACTTTGAGGATGGGTGCGTAGTGTCATAACCAATTAACACCCCGTCTGGCCATAGATCACCCCAGGACTGAGCACATGTTCTTAGAGTAAATGAAAATGTTTGATTTTCATTTTAATGATATTTTTTTAAAAAGTGGTTTGCACACTTTCTACTCACACCAAGTGTCTTTTGAACTAAGAGATATTTTCTGTATCTGCAGTGTGCATAACATTGCAGAATTAAAGAGGCACCTCACTTTATATCTCTTTATGCTTCACTAAGCTCATAAATTTGTACCCAGTTTAATGACTTTAAAAAAGTATTTCTGATTTTTCAATGACCTAAATATTAAGAATTGAGGAAGTAATATGTGAAAAATCTTATAACAATTATGTCTTGAATGCAAGTTTTCTTTTTTCCGTGAGTGGATAAAATGTGTACCGCAAGTGTTATTGTGTACATGCAGCCAATAATTTTAAGTACGATTAAGCTTGATTACATAACCCTGTAGGATACACAATAGACGTGTAGTGTAAAGATTTGAATCCCGTCTGTTATGTATCAAGTTAACTGTGAGCTGGGATTAACCATTGTTATGTTAAATCTGTCAACATGTATCCGAAGTTTGTCCCCAAACTACAGGAAGTAGGCACTACTGGTCAGCTAATCTGGGCGAGTGATCGGAAATGATATAGAGGTACTTTGTAAAGAATTCACTTGAGGACTGAAACACAAGTTATAGCAGTCCTGCAGGTTACTTTATTGTCGAAGTATTTCAGATAACAATTTCACTGAAGAAGCTATTGTTTGAAATAAACAGCAGTTAAAGAAAGATCAAGCATAGCCCTTCTTTAATTTGAAGTTTTTCTGCATATTCTTTGATGTGGGTACTTTTGTAAATTTTCAGTTAATTATTTCATTTGAAGAAAAACTGAAGATATATTTTACATTTGAAGATATATTATTGCTATTGTCTGGGCTGTCTGTCTGTAATGGTTAGCCTCTGTCATCTCACCTAGGCTATCCCTTGGATCTGAAGCGGACACTTGGTTAGCTAAGTTGTGGTATCTGTCAGCTGTGCTTCTGTGACTTCCCCACTTCTTAGAGTCTGTGGGGGTCCTTCCAGAGTCCTCCTTTGAACTCTTATCACATGTAAATTTTTTTTAAATGTTTGAAGTAGATTCTAAGCGTACAGAGGGCATGCCACAGGGAGTTGGCACAACTAATTTACATTCTCACACAAAGGCTCATTTACACTGGATAAGATAGAGCGATGTTAACTGAATAATTAAAAACAAAGAGGTGTAAGGACTAGTTTACTAGGAGAGGAGAATCTGTTTACACTGTGTATGTTTGAATTGGTTCAATGATAGGTTCTCTGTCTGAAAGCAAGCTCCCACCGAGCCAGTGGCACCTCCAAATCTTATGTTTAATATCAAAATCTACTGCTACAGAAAGATAGGGACAGTTTTTGTTTACAAGATATTAATCTGTAACATATATTAAATATGTGGGGAACATGAATTTCTCATGTGGACGTAAACATCCATCCCATTCCCAGGATGGGCTTGTCTGTTTGATTTTCTTTGTAGAATGTTACAGTTTGTAGAAAGTATGATTTGAAACTTTTTTATATATTATCTCTAAATTGAATATGACTACTACATCACAATTCCACATTGAATTCTTTCTTTTCATTTTAGAATTATCACATGGGCCAAAGAGAATAAAAAAGAATTGGGGTAAGTACCGGAGTTATCTGGCCTGAAGGTAATATGTACTGGGGTTGATCTGTCCAGACTTATCACTTACTACTGGCAGTGCATGGTCAAAAAAACCTGGTGAAATTACTAGAGGAGAGGGTGAAATTACTAGAGGAGAGGGTGAAATTACTAGAGGAAAGGATGAAATTACTAAAGGAGAGGGTGAAATTACTAAAGGATGGGGTTACTTGGTTTACTTGTTGCTTTTCTACTTAGAACTGAAGGTTCTAAATAAATGATAAATGAAAAAAGGTCCATTGTAATAACCATGATAACTGATTATCAGTTGTAAATCAGTTTTGACTTATTTTTCAGTGGATCAAAGAAAGTCATCAATGTTGATTTCAGACAACTATTTGAATTTGTAATATGTGGTAAATCAAATGCTGCTAAATTGTTTCAAGGTTGAAATTAAAAGAATTTGTATTTCATTTTGGACTTTAAAGATTGCTGGCTGAGAGGGATTCAAGGACAAATTTAGTTGTTAATCTAAGGAACAAGAAAGCTTTTGAGGTTTTTTTTCTGAGATAGGCTAAAGATGTTGGTTTCACAATTTGTGTAGAAACATGCTCAGAAATTATTGCCAACTTTTAACACAGAATTGAACACCCAAATGCCTGGCATGTTTTTATGAGTTGATGAATGGGTTCTGTAGAGTTGTGTCTGCAGAATACATTCGAGTTGGAGTGGACATTTGGAGGTGATGTGGAGCTCTGACCTACAGGTTGCAGACTCATGAATGAGAGCTTTATCAGCAGTTATTAGAATATTGTTTTTACAGTTCACCAAGGCACAGGTTAAATATTTGGTTTCTTACAAACATGAAGTTTGAGAATGCCAAGATGGCAAGGCTCAGTCTGATGCAGTTTTATGTGTTTTCTTGGAACAATAAAGTTCTTGATAGCAGATCTATATAATTTGAGGTAAAAAGTGCAACCGGTTTGCTGTACTCTCATTGGAAAGTATGGGCCTCAGTGGCGGATTTAAGGGGGGGCGCACCCGGCGCGCGCCCCCCCTAAAATTGTCAAAGTTAGCGTAAATCAATTATGTCTACTTGGTAGACCTCATTTTCACCCTTCAAAATCTCTAGAATCCAGAAGCTTCCGGGGCTTCGCCCCCTGGGCCCCCACCAGGGCTTTGGTAGACCTCATTTTAACCCTTCAAAAACTCTAAAATCTAGGAGCTTCCGGGGGCTTCGCCCCCTGGGCCCCCACCAGGGCTTTGGTAGACCTCATTTTAACCCTTCAAAATCTCTAGAATCAAGGAGCTTCCGGGGGCTTCGCCCCCTGGGCCCCCACCAGGGCTTTGCCCTGGACCCACTGGGGGCCTCAAGGCGGCCCCCAGACCCCTTGCCTATTTTGGCGCCCCCCCTAACTCCAAATCCTGGATCCGCGCCTGGGCCTTTTTTATGGTTATTGATAAGAGGAAAAATGAAGTTTGTGTTTAAAAAATGTATAAAAAAGCAATTATGAAAAACAGTTGTTAAAAAATTGAGATGCCAACACCCCCTCACTCCTCTGTTTTTTGACTGATATACCTACAGCAGGTTTACATCAAGGGTTCTTGGAGAAAATGCCTCTTTTGTTTGCCATCTTAGATAAATGTACTTATAAACCAAGCAATATGTAAGACCTAGTTATCTGTACTCAGAACATCTGGTGGGGGAGTAAGGTACACAGAAGAAATAGCAAAGATGTTTATTTTCCACTTGTTTATACTGCTCATCGGTGGCTTATGTTGGTATTTATCATCCAAGAATGCACAGCATTACTTAACATTAGGCTGCTCGTTATTAATTAGATTTAACTCTTTACAAAGTTAAGCCATGAGTCATGATATCATGAAAGGCTGTTGTTTACATGAAGGTCTTTTTGACTTGATTAACAACAGGTATCAACAGGTTCCTCTCTATGGGTTTCCTTGTAAATTTTATTTTTCTAAGAAGTGTCTTCATGTATACAAATTGAAAACAGTGATTATGATTTAAAATAGATAACTCCTCCATCATAGGGCTCATTAAGATGGGGTTAATTATTAGTCTGTTTTGAGTCAGTTTAACAGAACTTGAAGGAAAAACACTTAAAGGTACAAATAAAATGGAGGAAACTTTTGCATTATTTCCAAGGTTGCCTACAACATACAAAAAATACATGGGGTTTGATACTCAAAAAAAAGTATTCTTTTTCCCATGCCAGAATATGCTCATTAAATGACAGTTTCAGTCATCATATAGATGCTTCTAGATACATATAAATATATAATTCATATAAAGCAGACTAAAGTACAATGTCAAGTGAGATATGTACCGAGTTTTGAGATTTCTCAAGGTCAGTCTTTGAGTTGTTTGTTCACTGCAATGCTGTTGTACTTCTGTTTGCAGACAAGTATCAGGTTGTCCACATTCCGAGACACTATAACATCTAAGTCATTTTGTTTCGTGTGGGCTCAATAGAGATTTCATGATCTGCAGACATCTTAACAAACACAAAAAAAACCCTTTGTCAAATGTTAATGTACCAATGATGTCAGACTGTGAGCATGTCAGATTCTTTTTTTCCTTCCTACCTGGTACTTGTATCAAGATCACTTCTAAACAAAAACCACATAACCATTGCATATATGTGGATTTCTGTGGATTTAATGTCAACTGCATCAGATTCCTGCAATACTTGTTAATGGGAAGAAGTAAAAGCATTACAGGTGCTTTATCAAGACCCTGCTGGCAGTGAACAAGATCTGAACTAGATAAAACTTTTTCAAAGGCTTGCAGAGAAGCTGAGATCTGGGGGGGTTTATAAATAACTCCCAATTAAAGAATTTATTACACTTAATCATCTTATCATTTCCTAAAATACACTTCCAGTTAAATTTAGAATCACATTTGTACACTTAATTTATTTCCATTGTTAAATTTGAACCTACAACTTTAAAAATAGTTCATTTATTTTATATCCCTTTTACACAATTATCAAGGTCATATGAGAGACCATTTTCGCTAGCCAAGGGTTTCCGATCCGAAATCTACTAAACCCGAAATCTACTCTACAACAGAGCAGATTTCGCTAGCGAAGATGATGAGAGACAAATTCATCACAACCAATCTACTCGCTAAAGCCTTGAGCAACAAAGATTCAGGTACTATAAAAAGATTTTATTAAATAGCTGACCTTACAAGCACCCAATTTAATCAGAGATTACCCACAAATCTACATTATTTTAAAAAAAAAAAATTGTTACAAACTTTTAAGTTGACATGTCCATTCAGTATCTACATAGATAATTAAGTGACCCTGTGACCATGGCATTTATACCAGAAACAGGTGTTGGAGGGACACTTTAGAGTCAGAATGACATGACCTTGACCTCTGTAATCAATGAAAGGCTAAGGTCAATTTATATTATAGCACAGATTGGGGGATATATTTTGAAAGGGATATCAGTACTCTGATATATGGATAATTTTTCTGCATGTATATATATTTTATACATTTATGATCACAAAAAATGCATTTCTTAAGGAAAAATGTAACAATTTTTTTTTTTTATGTTAAAGCTTCATGTCCTTTTTAATTTTGTATATATAAAAATTTATACATTTATGACTAAAACAATGGAAGTAATTACATTTTGATAAATTGTCTTATGTATAGAGGATTTCATGAAATATGTGTGTGCCTTAAAAAAAATGTAATTCATATTTCTTTATGTGCATTGATCACTTTACAATTTCAAGGAAAAGTGGTTTTTCAAAAATTTAAGATTCTCTGTTTTTTTTTATATAGGAGCTTCCTTTCTCCAAACTCTCTATGATAAAAGTCTTTGATACATTTCTATGTTTTATAGTTAAAAATGTAACAAAAATTTTTTTTTATGTTAACATTTGCTTGGCAATGACTGTTTCCAAAAGTTGAAGGTCTGTCTCAAATGCATGATAAATTTGGTAAATCAACTATTACATTTATGGTAACAAAGTATTCAGAAGTTAAAAAAAATATTCATTGAATTTTATAAAGTCATACACGTAAAAATAAAAAGCAATTATAGGATAAAATGTGACTAAATAATAGAAAAAAGAGCCTTGAAACGTATACCAAGAACAAAATATGATATTTCATTTTGGTTGGCAAAAATGAGAGCCTTCAAAGTAACTCTCTGTGTGTTTAATGGCACATTTCCTCAAGTGTGATGCTCCAAGTTTTCCCATTTGAAAAAATTCAGATTAGATTCTTTAAATAGGGCGTTGCTATGGAAATAAGCAGAAAATATATGCTTAAACAAAAATATTTTGTTTCCTACTTTAAATGTAGATTCCCAAAACTTTTGTGATTGATATTTATCAACAGCTAACTTGAAATTTTGACGATCATCCAATCTCTAAGTGGATGCAAGAAGTTGGCACACAGGGTTTCATATTGATATAAAGTTCACAAAATCGAACATTTTCCCTTCTGGTAACCATAGCAACAGTGTTGTTTTATTCATCAAATTTTATCAATATATGATATTCAACTTTAGTTCTAACAGATAAGTACTATTCAAGCTGAGTCCTTTAATTTGTTTCTGTTAAATGGCAATTTAATTCTTAATGAAAAATAATTCATTTTAAGCACTGGTACTTTGTTTCCATGGTAACACTAAAGTAGCCATTGTACCCAATTTTTCTTATGGTTTTGGTGTTGCAAGGTCCTAAAATATTTGCAAGTCTTGAATTTTCATGTTTTTCCTCAAGACAGTAGCATTAACCCAGTCTTAGTTACTGGTTTTGCATGGTTACACTGTGTTACCATGGCAACCATAAAAGTTATTTATAGAATAATATTGCTTAATTATATACAAGGTCAAACATTTTCAATGTTTTTCTTAAGTCGTTGATTGAGTTTGAGCATGTAACACCTACCATTAATGAATACGGAGTGTTTTTCAGCATATTTCAGCATTTTAAATGTATTCCAAATGTACCCTTGGTTACCACTTACTTAGATATATTCTAAACAGTTTCTTTACAATTTCATGGTGTCATGTTTTTGTGAGAATGGTTTGTTTGCTTTTTCTAGTTTTTATTAAGCCACAGTCAAGATTTAAAGTGGCTGAAAATCTCGATTTTTCATATAGCAACCGAGACACATTTTTTGTTTGATATTTGTTTCTGGTGTCATTAAGCATGGGTGAAGTTTCCAAAATGCTTATTCATGGCTATTAATATATTTATTTCCAAATGCTTATTCATGAAATTATTGATTTTAAAACCTCTTTTGATTTCTCTTTTTTTGTTTATTGACTTTGAAAAATAATCATTCCATTGTAAAGTAAGGTTGATCTCCATATGACATTAGGAAGAAAAATTGTTTATTTCTTCAAGATTCCATCCCAGCATTGTTTTTACTGCTGAGTTATGTAGGATAGCATGATTAACCAAGATTTCCTATAGATGTAGAATGTGTAAACATTGATTACTCAGATCCTAGGTAGCTCAGTGGACTCGCAGACTGTCAGGATCAGCAGAGTTTGGTACAGTAACCCTGGCCACTGATGCTTTTGTCCACATGCATTAATTGTTGAGAGTTGGCACCGAGATTCTTTATGTTGGCAGAATCTATTACTGCTGATGGATTGATAACCAGCTCTCTAGGAATGCTGCATGTTCAGGGGGCCCCCAATGTTACACAACAGAAATTAATGTCAGGTATACTTGGCCAGGAGGAGTTTTGATGGTCAGCTGGTCCCAGAGTTTCCCCCAGTACATGGAGGGTGGCCATGAGGTGCCCTGGTAATGCTGCAAAAGTGGCCCAGTAGTTGATGTGGCTAGGAGCAGATGCCAATGTCTGCTGAGTTCACAGATATGTGAATGAAGTACAGAAATGATTGCATGTTTATCATGTTTATGCACCACATGTGAAATGTTTAAAAATTGGGTTAACTGGTAGAAGTTGTTAAGAAGAATGTTGATAATGTGTTTCACCTCAAATCCCAAAAAATCAAGTCCATAACTCTTCCTACTTTCTCTTTTTGCTATTCATCATTATTAAATTTTGGCATTATCTTTCAACATGTTCAACATGTTCAAAGTGTAATCTATTAAATTTCATCTCCTTCTTAAGTTTTTAGCATTTAAGAAATGCATGTGAAGTTTGATCTTTTCCATTGGGTGTTCCTTTTAAGTTTGCTGCATATCTCTTCTTTCAATTACTGGTATATAGTTTAGAGGTTTTGTGCATTCACAGTTATGAACATAGAGATATTTGCTGCTGAATTTTGTAACAGTTTTATTGTATTGCACTAAACAAGAATTTACAAGATAGATCCTGTGGATTTTTGTCTGCTCTGAAATGACAGCATCCAATTCTCATACAGGATTTATGTTCTGTTTAGTTGGATTAACCTAAAATTGAGAAGAAGAAATTTTGCTATCATTTGGTTGTTTTAGGTACATTGTTAGACCAAAGGTTGACTTGCTCAAAGTATTGTACAGTTTTGCTACTGTAAATATCATAATAGCCCTCATGATTCCCTTGCCAATGAACATAATGATTATATAATTTTTTTTCATTTCTAACTATATCATAATGGAGAAAATTCATTGTAAAACTGCCTACACATTTCATTGGCAAACTATTTAACATGAGAAAAAAGTTGATGGTGATTAGCAATTGAAATCTAATATAATATTCTGGTGGCATATAGATTGCATGCTGCGGCCAAGTTTTGTCTTCAAGTGATGAATCAGTAATTATCACCTCTCTCTCTCAATAAATGTGATCGTATTAACAAGTCAGTTTTCTTACAATGGAGTTCATGGACTGGGGTAAAGTAGTCGTCTCAGTGTTGTCTCCCAGCTCTTATTGACCATTGAATTCTTGCAAATTGCTAGGATAACTTTGGACATTTTTTTTTCTTTCTGTGACTTTTACTTTCAAATATGACAAGTTATGTATGGGGTTGTAAAAAGTAAAATTGAACTGTGAATGTCACTATTTTAAGACAAAATGAGGAAGTTTTGGTTGAAAATGTTGATATTAATGTCCATGTTTGATTCACCCCCAAAAAAATTAAAACCCAAAATAACGTAATTTCCTTAGGTGATTATTTTCCTTACGAGCTTACAGCAATGTTTTATTATATTGTGCTGTTTCAGAACTGAAAGCATAAAATTTATTTGACACTCGGTTAAGTTTCTTTTTATTGTTGACAGACACAAGTAGCAGTGGCAGTTGGTCCCCCCTTTATGGGGGAGGGACTTCTTTAGACCAAGAGGCCATCCAGTACATACACAAGTTCTACTGCAAGGACTGCAGAATGGAAGCAGAGAAGGCAGAAAAAGAAAAGGCAGCCCTAGGGGGTGAGGGGCCGGTCAAGGGGGATCCAGAACAGATGTCCCCCACCAGCCCCCAGTCCACCCTGGAGGAGATGTCCCTACAACAGAGCATGGACAAAAACAAAGAGTGTAAGCATTCAGGGACTCTGTAGGTCACCTTTGATTTTATTCTGGTAAATTAAAAATTGCAAGTTTTTCATAACTGAGTCTGAAAAAAGTGTAATCCCCAGGAATATTCACAAGATGAATGAGAAAAGTCACAATAAAAAGTAATTAGTCAAGACTTCATAAAGTTAGGTCATATTTTACTGAATTCTAAGCTGTAAATGAAGATTTTTTTCTATTAGAATAAAAAGAATTGTCTCAAATAAATAAAAAATATTGTCTGATTCCTTTTAGCACTGAAGAGGAAGCTAATGATGAGGCGATCTGTGAATGAACTGGTAGACCAAGGAATTTATCCTCGTAAGTAGAAACTTACAAAATGTCACTGCCCTTAAATTTCACAAATGTTAAAATAAAGTACATTATATGCTTCATAATTACTTAAGAATATTTCTTTTAACTTACATGTTTTGATTATCAAATAAGAAGTTTTTGGATTTTTTTTTCAGCATTGAGTACACCAGCTGCATTTGCAGAACAGAGAAGACATTTAGAGAGAGCAAAGGTCAGCTTTATCTTGTTTGTAATTCATAAGGAGCTGTTTGTAATTTTTTGTTCCTCATATAATCTGCACTGTCTGTACCTTGTGTAATTTTAAATGGAGCTCAGAATGAAGCAGTTTAGATGCTTTCTGGATTGGCTGACATCCCAATTACGTTATTCACTGCAAACTATTTTGGATGTTTTTAATTAAGTCTTGGTGGTTAACATTAAGAATTATAAGTTTTTGCTATTTCTATTGGAAACTTTGTTGTACAAGCTAGCCATGCTCCACACTAGCTTGTTTGTCCCAAGGGAGAAGTACACACATGACATTTTTATCTTTCTCCCCTGTGGTGCTCTTCTTATTTTTCACCAGATTGAATCATTCCTTACAAATAAACGTCAAAAACATCGCAGGAATAACACTTCTCAAAATATATATATGTTGCTAATTTTCATGGCATTTTTGAAAGAATTTTTGTCCAGGCAGGTCTTGAATGGTTTCTGATAGGAATGTCAGAATCAATCATTTGGTTGCTGTTTTGATAATAATTTGTCCATCTTTTTGCAAATATTTTGAAGTTACTCATTGCATGCACATTCCCAGAAAACTGTGATATATGGATGAGTTCATAGATGTAGGTTAACTTAAAAACTGATGTAGTAGAACAAGTCTGAAGACTCCTTTTCCTGAAAGTATCATTAACTAATGCCTTATCCTCGTAAATATTTACACTTCATATAAAGAATGGAATATTAGATGTGTATATTGATGAATACCAAGTAAACACTTTATATCTCCCAATGAAAATTCAGACAGAAACAGAAAAGTTAAACATGCCTGTCAGAAAAAATAAGTCATTAAATAAAATAGGTCAATATACAAGCATTCCTAGATTGCTTAATTTCATAGCTCTTGGAGCTAAAGAGAAATTACTCAAATGAGCATTGTTGCCTGTTAGCCTAGTTCCCCATCTCATTCGGGCATTGTTGATTTGTGTCCATACTGACATGTGAGCATTGTTGCCCATTAGCCTTATGTCCTTACTCATGTGAACATTGTTGCCCATAAGCTTTGTGTCTTTCTCATGTGAGCATGGTTGCCCATTAGCCTCATATTCCAACTTTGTGTACTTATTCTTTCCCTCTCTACAGATTCTGATACGTAGAATGTAGATTGGCATCAGATGACTTCTTAATATTTTTGATTTCCATCAGTGATACAGTTAGAAAGGAATCGTAAAGAAATTGGGATGCATATAAAGTGTTTGCATACAAAACACAGCATTATTGATATTGGAACAAAATATATACATCAGACATTGTAAGAAGCTGAAAGTGAGTGCATTTCAAATGCTTCTGGGGATAGTAATGGTATACATTTTCACTCAGAGATTTAATAATTTGCCAACTCAGCTGATATTTTCTGCTGGAGGTTGTTGACCTGTAAGTGAGGGAGAACAGGACATTTCCTCTCCACCTTGTTTTCACCCCAGTGATGAAGCATTGTGATAAACCTTTCTTCTGCAGAGGAATAAACATCAATGTCTGCCGTATACCCATCAGCCACATGCTGCATTACATCATACAAATTCTTCCAGCTCTCTAAATTCTTTTAAATATCTCATAATCTAACAGGTCCTAGCAAGTAATTTTCCAGAAAATGTTATGCCCAGGTCTCTTGCTAGGTAATGGGATTATTTGCAGAGTCCTTGAGTCATAACAGCAATGTTGTGCGGAATGTTGGCACGTGCCCAGATACATTATCTAGCAAGACAACAGAAAAAAGATGTGTATTCTGTCTAAGCCTCCCACACTATTCCTCTGCTCCGTAATCACAGCATCTCTACAACCGAAGGCTGCTGTCAAAGCCCCTCAGAATCAGGATCAGACTCTATTTAAACCATTAAAAAATGATGTGCTATAAAACACTTAACCACATGACAGTAATTACACATCGCAAATATCTACAATGGAAACATGGGTTTTTACATGCAGTTGCAGCAGATGCTCTAAAAAATGCATCATATACCCTTGTTTTACAAAATTACCCACAATTTTTTGTGAGAATTTGATTGGACGCTCGGGATCGTAACATGGCAGGTTGCTTGATGATAACGGCTTTTGACAGAATGATCTGGCAATGTAGCATTTTCCCATTTGTTGAACTATTCTGGCAGATTTTAAGAAGTTTAATTTTGTTAACTGACAAACACTTGTTAACACTTGAGAAGACTTTCATTCAGTCATCGTAAGTGCCATAAGCTTCAACTCAAATCATTGATCGCGTGCCCTCAGTAAGAGACACTGGGAGGATGAGAGGGATCTGAGTTAATATAGGATACTTACTTTACGTCTGTAGAATTAGCACCACTGTTTTTTATCTTCATTGACTTACATTTGTGGAGTATGTCAATTGAAGAAATAGGCTGACCTAATTCCTTTTTTTTTGGTTTATTTGAAATAGTTTCTTCGTTTTAATTGGAAATGGCATCTGCAAGCAGTTTTCTCATTTGTGCACCTACGTATGTTTTGTTTCAATCAAGATTCACGTCTTGCCAATATATATTTGAACTACATTTAGAATGTCTTTCCAAGAATATCTCATTATAGACAATAAAAATGTTTAAGTTTTGGATGATAGTGTTTATTGACCATTCAGTGCAGCAGTGAAGATAAAAGAACATAAATTTTCCATGATAAATCAGACATTACTTGTAACAACACCCATGATTATTGTGAACATCGCAGTAATTTTTTTCTTTTATCGTTTTAGACTGGGGACTTACTCCGCCACAAAATCCAGCATCGCCCAGACAGACAAGTTCTCGTGCAGCAGCACATTCTAGAAGGTTTGTAGACACTCGAGTCAACAAATAACAAACAACTTGAATGGTCTTTGATGGTGATAATTAACTTCAGAGAATGAAGATTTGTTCTCTAACATCCAATCAGTGATAGCTTTAAGAGCTAATATAAAGTATTATATTATCTGCAGCAGTGTCTGTCTTAATTTTCCTATCAGCAGATTCATGTTTCACCAATTAGTTTATTCTTGTTGAAAATGTGTGATGATCGGTCAGTACATGTATTTTCAAGGTAACGGGGCTTTTTATCTTTAAGTTTTCAAAAGGAGAACAAAAATCAGAACATTTACTTTAGACTTTCCACAAAGCACCACATAACACTTTAGATACAAATGAAAATAAAAGGATGTTTTAGCCCATTCTCAGTGATTTCAAAAAAACACAATTATACATTTTGAAAGTTGTTATAATTATATTATCTTGAGTAATGATTTCAAGATAAAAACCAAACTTCAGTGAAAGGTGAGGTGCTGCTAAATTCATCTTGCCTCATTAGAACTAAGAAGGATAAAAATATTTTCCATTTTGATCAGAAATAAAAAGAATTATCAAAATAAGAATTCTTTTTGGTTAACAAAACCTGTGCTGATTTCAGACACCAAAATTGATCCCTCCCTACATGAGCGTCAACGTAAGCTGAAGAGGGCTCGTATTGCTGATGATCTGAATGACAAACTCTCTCACAGACCAGGCCCACTGGAGCTGGTAGAGGGTAACATTCTACAGACAGACAATGAAACCTTCAGGACAGCGCTTCAGGGTGTGTAGGCCAGAGTTCTGCTTGTAACCTTTTGTGTCTAAGTCCTTACTTTTGATGGCATTATAAAGCTTTGTTGCTTGTACTTTAGTGGATTATCATAAGATTTTTTATCTTCATTTTAGCTGGATCAATAAAATTCAACAGGACATTTGATGAGGACTCGGAGTCCAATCTGGGATTTGAGGATGAAAGCACAACAACCAGTGATGGTGTCCCCTCCCCCTGTGATTCCAGTATGTCAGACATCTGTAGTCCCCCCATCATCCCCCCAGCCCCAGAGCTACCCGCTTCCCTGAAATTCCAACAGTTGGGAACCCTCCCCAGCACATTCACTTCTGGGGTGACACTGACTAATGTGACAGGAGTTACGGGAGCTAATGCTTTGACTTCATTTGCCAAATTGTCGCCCATTACAACTCAATCATTCAGTGTAACAAGTACTGCCCCTGTGAATTCTAATGGAGTGGCCATTCTGAATGGATCAACTAAGTTGGGCAATGGACACAGTTCTTCTAATGCTAATAAGAACAGACCTAAGAAACCAAAACCAAAAGCTCAACCAAAAACAAAAGTGATTAAGTTTCATGAGTACAAAGGACCTCCGAATGTTGTGAAAACCCAGCCTGTTCCTGCTCAGTCTAGTAGCTCTCCCTCTGAGACCCCCTACCATATCATGCTACAACAACAGCAGTTGTTTCTACAGTGGCAGTTAGAATTTCAGTCCAAGAATGCTACATCAACAACTGGACGACCTGTCGCGGTGTCGACCCAGCAGACGGGCACGGAGCAGCCCACTACCATACAGGTACAAACACCAGGTAGTAGTGTAGGGTTGGTACCTGTGCTGACCTCACCTGTTGTGACGTCTGCAACCAGTGCAGTGAACACACAGACTACCATGCAGGGACAGCCCCAACTGGCCTCCCCTCCAATACAGACAATAGTTCAACAGGCAGTGAAGCCTGCACAAACCACAGTGCTTCACACACAGCCACAAGTTCAGGTTCATACTCAGCTCCAGGGACAACCCATGGTGCAGACTCAGCCCCAGATTCCTCTTCAAGCTCAGCCAGGAATTCAAGTGCAATCCACTGGACCTTCAACTGTTCAGATTAAGTCCCCTGTGGTGGCTAAGCCAACTCCTATTGTGACTCAATTACAAAGCTCCCTCCCTGTTCAGTCTTCACCAGCTCAAAGCAAACCTCTTGTTCAGACAAAGAAAGTCCTGCAGGGCCAGCCACCAGTGCAGCTGCAGTCCATTATTCCTGGAAAGCAGCAGCAGCAGAAAACTGCCCAGAGAGCAAGGCCTGTGCTACAGAACACCAAAAATTCCCCTGGAAATATAAGTAAACCTCTTGTGAATCTGGAGGACATGAAAGTGGCTGAATTGAAGGCTGAACTTAAAAAGCGAAATTTGACTGTTTCTGGTGCTAAACCTCAGCTGATTGAGAGGTTGAAACCATATTTAGATGTCACAATATCACCAGGTACCTCTGTAAATAATGTGACAGACATGAAGAGGTTACCAGTCCGTGGTGTTGTCAACGTCCAACCTTTATCCATGTCCACATCGTCACCCGCAATTCTTTCAACCTCAGATGAGATAGCCATGTCATCCACATCACCTCCTATATCACCAACGATCAAAGATAAGATCTTTAATCCTTTGTCACCGGAGGTGATGGACATAGCTCCTCCCACTAGTGTCCTCACAGCTCAGATGAAGAGCAGTCTTCACTCCGCTAGTACCGGCTCTATACCTATGGCAGTGGACAACTCCCGGCCTCCATCTGTCAACCCAGACATCGCCATGGATGTAGACAATTCTCTAGATTTTTCAAATTTTATTGAATTAAGTCAAGCAAGTTCATCAGCTCCATCAGTCCCTCCTACAGTTACCCTTACAACAACAGTTGCATCCATTCATTCATCCCAACCAATCAATGTGACAAGTCCAACAGTTACATTGGACAACACAACCCAAGCATCACCACAACATGTGCAGGAGGAAATCCTGCAACAACAGAGAATAAAAATTGCTCAACTTCAACAGCAGCTGGAAGAATCTCAGAAGATCTTACAACAGCAGATGCAGCAACAGCAACTGCAACAGCAGATGCAGCATAATCCCCGCCAGACAACAACACCACCACAGGCAACACAGCAACCCACTTCCCCACGACAGATACACCAGGTTGTACAGCAACCTGCATCCCAAGCTCCTAGTATACAAGTGATACAGAAACCCACATCACCACAAATACATCTTGTCAAACAGCCAACATCGCCACCACAGTTACAGCAGACGTCTCCCATAATGCATCAGCCGCTCTCACCACCACAGCTCCCTCAACAGGTTCAGATCATACATGCACCCACTGGACAGCAACACACCCTGAATGCCATCAAGATAGAGACGGACTGCAAAGCACCTCAGCAACCAAATGCAAAGATGGTACAGATAGGTGCTCCTCAGACAATTTCTTTGGTGGACAGCTCAGGTCTCCCCTTAACCATACCTGTCGTATCCCAGGGGATGCAGTCTATCCTAATGCCTAACTTGGTGGACAAATCAACCAAACACAACCTGGAGAATTTTGTGGTGAGTCATGGACTGAACAGGAGTTTGAACATTGCCACAAAGCCAAGCACCAGCGGCTCAGCGGTACATCCGGCATTCACTGGGCGGACCATCACTCTGTCCCCCATCAACGGCATCAGCTCAAGGTTAGTCACAGGACTTGGTATTTTACATTCTGTATTATCTGATATGTGTGTTTTAATTACCCAAGTGTTACCTGAGTTATAGTCATAGGGAATATTTTGCTGATGTTTGAAATGTTTGACTTCGATAATGACACCCCATGAATAGTTGATGAAAGCAATCTTCTTCATAGGCCATTATTTTGTTCAGAAGTTCAGACTTACAACAAAGGTTGTTAATGACTAGAGAGTTATCCTTATTCTGACCCAAGTTATTTGGGAAAGTTTAAGGTCAAAGAGTCAACATTTTGTATCTGAGACACATAAGATCTTATAAACTGAAATGATTACATTTGCTTATGATTAGGTTTTTGTTTTGAGAGCATCATTTGGAGAACATGAGGCCCATTAGTGTGTGTTAATTTGATCTACCAGTATTCAAGACATACCTGTACAACTGATAATACAGAATCCACTGTGGAAAACAATGACATTTCAGACTGCATTAGCTTATGTAGAACAATGTCACTAAAGTTTATCAACAAAACTTAAGACAGAGCTATATGCCTGTTCATTGATGAAGCATTGTTTATAAATCTGCCAATATTTTGGGATTGTTCCAGCTGTTTATTTAGTCTTCAAATCAAGGTTTCATAAATTCAAGCTTATCAGGGCTAAATGCATTATAAAAAAGCTTCAAATTATATGGTACACCGTACACATATGCTCCAAAGTAAGTCTTTGCATTCTGTAAGTAAAAGTTTATGAAAACTTGATATGTTCATACCAAAATATTTCATGCAACATCAAGTAGCCTGTGGTAAAGTAAAAACTGTGAAAGATTTTCAAAATAGATTTCTCTCTTAGTATTATATGTGTGTATTTAGAAATTTTGGTGTAACAAAATGTTTTTAAATCAAATTTTAATTATTTTTTGTAGCAAAACAACATCGCTGCCATCTTCACCTGTGGAAGGAAAAAGTCAAATCCTGCGGACGACCTCCAACCCCTTCTTTGTTCCAATGAGGAAAGAGCCCCCTAATTATGATGATGCAGTCAAAAATCTGGCTAATAAGGTATGGATAAGGAAAGATTTCATGATTTATAGAACATCAGTTCCAAAAAGAAATTTCATGTATGAGTGAATTTTGTACAAAAATATAGAATGTTCTTGTTTGTTTGAAGGGTCAGAATTTATCTCTGGTTGATAACAATGTTGCCCCGAAGACTTCTGTCAAAAGTCAGGCCATGGATGATGTTCTAGAGATCCTCATAAGGAATGGAGGTAATTCTTTTTGCATATTTTATATTCCCTCCCACACATATAATTTTTGCTGATGCAGGAGATACATTCAATCACTACAAGTCAGTGTTCCTCATTGAAGAATCATAAGAAGTTTATAGTTGAGTTAATGTTTTGGATATTTTCAGTGATTTTTACATAAACATATTTTTCAGAACTGCCCCCTAGTGCTGCCCAGGAACCTCCTCCAACCCCAAAGACACAGGCTTCCTCCATCCCCACGGCAACATCAGAAAAAGAGGTGCCTAGTTCAAAGTTCAAGTTCTCCATTTTCAATGCTTCTACAGCTGTCACGACGACGACCGTCAGTGCTAATTTGGCGTCTGACACAAGGGATGTGTATTCACTGCTGAATGGACCAATCACTGCCACTCCCTCAGTGGCTGTGAAGAGGGAGTGTGATACTCCCCCCTCATTTGTTTTAAATGAACAAACAGACAGCAAAGACTTGGGTCTGGACATTCAGGAAATGCTGAACCAGGACCTAACCTCAATGGACTGGGCTGACGACGCCCCCTTCTCACTGGACCTCACTGATACCTCTACCATGCAAACAGACCAAGACAAAATGGGAACCTCAAAAGACATCCTGAGTGTGCCAACAGACGAAAATTCTAAAAACAATTTGCATGGCTCCGAGCCAGATCTAGCCGCCTTGGGTATAAATGACACAGAGAGTGTGAATATGGACGTTTCTGATTGGTTGGATGTCATCATGCCCTCCACTGGTTTGACCCCTCTTAGTGCTAATGCCCCTGTGCAGTTCCCCTCAGACCCGATACTCACTCCTAAAACACAACAGGAGGTGCTAGACCTCTTCAGTTTTGAGGAGTGTGAGTTTGGAACACCAACAGACTTACAGACAGGGATCAACTGGGAAAAGTTAACCAGCTCTTCGAATTAGAGGTTTATAGAATAAACAATGGATGTTTTGATTAATTGCAAAAAAAAAAAATGGGTTTGAACTTGGTTGTTAAGTTCTACGTGTATATGTTAAGGATTCTGCATATTATTTTGTATGTAATTGTTATTGATTTAATTTAACAGTTATATGGTGTGATTAATATATAAAATGCTCTTTCAAGCTTGGACCAATTTTAAGGGAGACACACATCAGAATCTTCTGGAAATCTTATAAAGTAGTTTTACAGTATAAAATACAAGGTTCGACAATGTTAAAGACCAACAGAATTGTTAGAAAAAGGTGTGCATGTACTTGAATTTGAATTTTGACTTTTTTTTTAGCTTATTATCTTTGGCAGTTTTGCCTTTTCAAGCTTTTTGCAGTGCTCTTTTTGAGATTAAAGCCATATATTGATGTCTTTTTTCTGATATTGAATTACTTGTATTTTTTCTTGGATTTTTTGAATTCAATCACTGGTTTGGACCTATTTATATCTAGCTATAGTAGGAGTGTGTCCCCTTCCTTCTTGTTCAAGTAGCACAGTGACTGCAAATCAGCTGCTATGTGTTTTGGGTCCACATATATATCGGATTGTTTACATATTGCATTGAATCTATTTATAGCAGGGGGTGTGCAGTCACCATGCTACTTGACTCTTTTTATCATGTATCATTTTACACAAAAGTCATAGCTGTGTTCAAATGCATTCCATCCAGCAAACCTTGACAGAATTCTACATACCCACCCAGCATTGTGGATTTACCAGTTCTGTTCACTTTTATGGGGACCATATTAAGAACCAAAATCTTCCTCAAAGTCTGCAAATCTACCAGATATTGAAGTAGCTTGCAGACATTCTGATTTATTCATTTGATATAATGAATTTTATATCATTTACATAACACATAAAAAATGAGCAATTTAACATTGCTTAACTAGGGGGTCTTTTTCTCAGATTATATATATTTTTTAAAGAATCCCAGACATTATAAGTCTTAAATGGGGGAAAGGGGGGCTGTAATCTTTGTAAAAGTTTAAGTCGGTGTTATGGGAGAGAAATAAAATATTGTAAATTATTTCTGGTTCAGAGAACTTATTTGATACATTCCCCACTCTGGTAGCCCCACTTTGCATATTTCCTTGTCAGAGAAAAAAACATACCCTCTTTTCTACATCCTATTTATTATTTATTTATTTTTTGTGAATTTCAGTAACAGATGATGATAGGATAAGCAGGAATAGATAGTAAAAATGGGTGGAACTTGTTTTCAAACACAAAAGGGCAATTTTTTGTATGTTTTAAGAGGACACCTATTCCTAACTAATTTTAAAGTGCTGTTATATTTATTTGACACTTGTGCTACATTCATCTCACCCTTTTCTTACACAATCATTGAAATATCACCCCTATGCTTACTAACAGTGGTTTTCTATGCTAGAAATTTGAATGTCGGTACACATGAACTTGGATTAAAACCAGCTGATAAAGACACATGCAATAGAACTCGATCATCATGTGTGCAGTTCTTTTTTTCTATTATTTCTTTTTTTGATGTTTCACATTTAACTTGTAAATCAGATATTTTATTTTAGTACAGGAAACAGATCGTACTGGTACATGTATATGATGTTAGATATTAAATCGTTGTCAATCAGTTCATGACTTCACATTGTAACAAACCAGATCAATTTGTGCTGTGTAAATGTAAACAAGCAGAAGAAAGATACTGTAAAAATTCCTAGTTTGTGAACTTATTGTTGATAATTGATGTAGAGTAGACAACATGAACATGTTTTAGGACAAATTATTTAGTGGAGGATGAAAAGGTCTTCCAAAAATTTTCAGAATTTGTCATTTGCCAGTTAAACCCACAACCAACGACTGATTAAACATCTAAGTGCCTTCCTTAATGCTTGTTAAAACAAATTACAGGTATATGATTGTTAAACAGTTGAATTTTTGAAAAGTGAAGTTTTAGTTCTACTATGTAGATTTCATTATACATGTACCTTTGTGATAAAGTCTAGACTTATGCTTGCGACTGTCCCAGAAAGGGATAAATTTTATAATTCTAATCAACATGACTTTTATTTCTTCAACACATTTGTGTTAAACAAACTAATATCACAGAATCCAACTGATTTAATTTCTTTATTTAAACATAAAACACAAAATTCATCATCAAATTTTGCATTTTCTTAAAATTCTTAAAATTAAAATTGTATTTTATAAAAAGTTAATTCTGTGAATAATGGATTACATTTTAACTAGGATTGTAATTTATCAGATCGTGCATGTAATTAAAAGTAAAATAACTGTTTTACTCTGTGTAGTTATATAATGTATGTATATGATACTGTATAGGAATGAAATTTTCATTAGTACACATACTTTAAGCAAGATAAAATTAATTAAGTCAACGACTTCATAACATGTTAGACTTTTCTGTGATTACACATGACTTCTTGTACATAGTATGAAGCTACAGAGGTTTTACATTAACAGACATTAGCTCATGCATACAAAAGAATTTTTGTTTAATTATGTGTGTTAATTGCCGTGTGTATGTGCACATAGAGTAATATATTTGCATTGTTAGATCACATTTATTGTTTGAGTTTTTGTGATGATGATTGTTGTTATTTATTTTGTATCTGTAATTTTCAACTGACTTTTAAAACATACAAGCTCTTAATATTGATGTTTGGATCTGCTGAGACAAAATAACAGTACATAATCATAAAAACTAGACATTCTCTTACATCAGTCAGATTTATCTAGATTTCTTTTCTTGCTTTCTTTTTCCCCAAAACTGCATCTGATTATAAGTATTAAAAAAAATAAGAATTTCCATTTATTAGTGATTCTCATATTTTGCTGAAACTATAACTTCCTTGGATAAACAAAATTGAATTCCCCAATTAGTTTTTCTATTAAACGATTTTTTATTGCAAAAATTAGGAATATTATTTATGTTTCACTGATAAAAAAAAAAGGAAATTTTTATAGTAGTCGAATTAAGTAAAGGTCTGACATCCACAAATCAACAAATTACAAAGTTCCACTCAAGGTCATTTCTCAGAAGTCAAGGTCATTCTGAGTATCCAAGCTGTCCATTGATAGGGATTAGCTTTTGATAGGATTTCTGCCTTTGACCAGAGGCTGTGGTGTAACATTTACCTTTGTTAATTCTGCAAGGTCTTAAGTTTTTGTAACTTATTTCATTCTGAAATCTTTATCCTGTTAATTAAGTAAGCAAGCCTTTAGGATCATCTGTGCATAAGACTGCTTCAGTTTAGCCCTTTACTGTATGTTAGATAAAGTCTGATTTTATTCTGTAGTATTATTGACATTCCGACTGACATATATTTTATCTCTCTTTCTTTCTTGGTTTGCTATGTTTTTGCTTCATAGTCAAAGCTTGCAAAGTGAGAGAATGAGCCCCCGTACTTAACCCCCAGGTTGTTGTTTAGTACATATCATTTACAAGTGGTACTGCAGCTCTGTGTATTTTGCATGATTAGTACCCAGGTATTATGCTTTTAGTGTAAAGATTAAATGCCTACACTAACATCTTTTTCTAGTAGTGCTGTTTAGTAATATTTTTTTCTAGAATTAGGTAGATTTTATACTATTATGGAAAGTAATTGAATTAGATCACATGCCCCACATTGCTTATGATACCTTTTATCAATTAAAGGATGATCAATGTACACAATTGAAAGTTACAGTTAATTTTTTGAAAGATTATTTTGAAATTAATGGTCATTATTAGTTATTGTTTTATAAGTATTGATAGATATTTGGCCAAAAATTAATGTTAAAAACAAGTGATCCTAGTATAAATGGTTAAGCGTTATTTGTTATACAGCTTGTTAATTAAGACTGCTCGTGTCCTAATTGTTAGTCACACTGTGATGTTGTGAACGCCCTCGGTGGTTATTCTCTTTAAAGTCATATGTTTGTGCCAAATATGTTGTAGATATAAATAGATCTCACATTCATGTCACCATGGATGCTGTGGATTTGACCTTTCTGTTGTGTATATAGTAACCGTGGTAACTGCAGCATGCACCTGACATCTATAGCACTCTATGCTTTGTCCCCAGTTGAGTTATATGTGGTGGCTAGTATATTTTTTTTGTACATACCTTTGACTTTGATATCATACACTGTACATGCTGTCTTTAAGACCCAAATAAACTCAGCTTGATGTTACCTTGGTCTTTTCTTTTTCATTTGTAAACACAGTGATTTGTTGAGTTCTTGTATTGAAAAGAAATAAAAATAAAATTCGGCTGTCCTACATCTTTCCTCCAAATTTATTTGGAGACATTCAAAAAATGTTTTTTAATATATGGAAGGAAGAACTTCATCCTCTACAATATCTTCAGTTTCCATTGATATCATTCCTTGAAGGGTGATTGTACAATCATAGGTTGTACGCAGATATTTCAGTTAGTAATGGGAGAAGAGTAAATGCAGTGGACCAGGCAGGGACTCTAACCCAGGTCCTCAGAATCTCTATTCAGGTGCTCTACCAACTGAGCCATCTGGCCAGTGGCAAGGAATCATCCTGACCGCCACAGAATTCATCTTGTATCCCAAAAAACAATTTTCCTTCAAAAATTCTGTGACCATTCCATGTCTTATACCCTATTCATACGACGAAAATTTGCTTATATGTGACATTGCTTTAGTAGAAATCATTTCAACCTGTGTTAAGGATCAGAATATCGAGTTTTAATCCCAACTTGACATATTAATTTTCCTGACAAGAATTTTCAGTTTGAACCTTTTGATCTTGGATTTGCAGATTGTAACTTTTGAATATCTGCTGTGTAACCTCAGTGTAAGAATATGATCTATTTATATGCCATCGTACATGTATTGTAAATTGGTCAGATATGGCCAGTGTAAACTTAACAAAAATTATTATCTTCAGTACATATGGTTGATGTGCTTACTAAGTCACTGCACATGGCTGAGTGTGCATATAAATGTAAAAACATGTTATAACACGAAATGTAATAACAAATGTTATAAACTGGATATATTACATTTTGCTTTATTACATTTCGTAAATGTTTTATTACATTTTGCGAAAAGAAAAAAAAATTACATTTTGCCTGGTAATACCAGAAATTGATTTATTTTTATATACACATTTATCCTGTTTTAATATGTCATATTTTTGTTGTGTTACATTTTGCGTTATGACATCACAAAATGTAATAAAATATAATTAATTTATAGGATTGTGTTCACACAAATTTGATTTAAACATATATAATCATGTAATAATACCAGAAATTGTAATAACATTATTTTTAGATACTTACATTTATCCTGTTTTAATATGTCATATTTTTGTTGTGTTACATTTTGCGTTATGACAACACAAAATGTAATAAAATATAATTAATTTATAGGATTGTGTTCACACAAATTTGATTTAAACGTATATATAATCATGGGGAAACTGGCTTTACGAAATAAATAGACAAAACTATGACGATGAGGAAAACGCTATGTCTTTTACGGTCATAGCTAAATCTAAATGTATCCTTATTTTTTTTTTTACCTCTGTTTCTAAAATTTTTTTAAAGCTCTTGATATGCATACTAGTACATGAACAACGTGTATACGTGTACATTGATTAGAATATTAGACGTGCATGTGTGCGTGTCTGACAATGAGAGGCAGTGATCGTGTGGGGTGTTTACTTTGTATGCCTATGCGCATTCAGAAACCATCCATTTTATTACTGGAGAGACAAAGAAGGAAGGAGAATTAATTCATGATTGTCAATAACCCCCCCCCCATACACTTTTAAATACACCTGCCAGTACAAATTAATGCATTTTTTTATTCACTGCTTGTGCCTATCAAAAAGCAAAAGCGCACTAATTAATCAACGCAACTACACCCCCCCCCCAACACACACACAACCCCCGACCTTCGCACGCATGTTTCTAATTTGCAACATTTTTGATTTAAATATTTTTAAAATGATTTTAAGGTAGCTCCAAAAAGTGTGTTATCGGGTATAAATAAATGCCTGTCTTGTATTATGCTTCATAAATCTCGACGCAACAAATTAAACAAATTAAATATGTAACACGGCAAAATCATAATGTAATAATCCCAAAATTGTGTTATATTTTGCGTTAAATCAATACATTATATGCGCTGGTCTCGACCAATATATATATGTAATAAATCCTAAAAAGTCTTCTGTTACATTTCGCATTATTACATTCTTCGTTGATCTCGAAGCAAAATGTAATAATTAACGTACGCTAAATGCATTAATCCCGGTATATATTACCTTTTGCGTTACATAACAATGCATCAACTGGAAGAGTATGTATAGATGGTGACTGATCCATTACAAATCTCTTGGAATTGATGCAAGAAGGAATTAAAGGTCTAATGAATCAGACATTAAAAAAAACAAAACCATGTGTCATATGACAGACATACGCAACAATAGAAATCCCTCATTTCATAACCTAGATTTCAAAGCATAGGCTAAATCTGGCACTTCACTTATATTTATGTGATATCATCTTGCCGAGAAACAATAAACTTGCATAATTGTTTTAAACCTACTATGATGTGTTGTTGGAAATCAAAAGGCACATCTGTGAAAATAAGAACAAGAGGCCCAGGGGCCACAGCGCTCAGGCATCGGGCTTGAATTTATATACCCCCCCCCCCGGGCATTCATCATTTGAAAATAGAATCTAAAAGGGAAATGCAAAACAAGTACTTGAAAAGAAGATTTTTCAAAAGGTTTCCCTATATATCCCTTTGTAAAACTTGGGTCGGCCATTTTGGCCCCACCCTAGCCCCGGGGGTCATGATTTGAACAAAATTGAATCTACATTACCTGAGGATGATTCCACACGAGTTTCATCTTTCCTGGCCCAGTGGTTCATTAGAAAAAGATTTTTAAAGATTTTTCCTATATATTCTATGTAAAATTTTTATGGCCCCACCCTTGCCCCGGGGGTCATGATTTTTGAATTTACACTACCTGAAGATGATTCTACATGAGTTTCAGCTTTCCTGGCCCAGTGGTTCATTAGAAGAAGATTTTTAAAGATTTTTCCTATATATATTCTTTTGTAAAACTGTTTGTCATGATTTGAACAAACTTGAATGTACACTACCTGAGGATGATTAAACATGAGTTTCATCTTTCCTGTACCTATGGATCTGGAGAAGAAGATTTTTAAAGATTTTTCCTATATATTCCTATGTTAAACTTGGACCGGCCATTTTGACCCCACCCTTGCCCCGGGGGTCATGATTTGAACAAACTTGAATCTACATTACCTGAGGATGATTCCACATGAGTTTCAGCTTTCCTGGCCAAGTAGTTCATTAGAAGATTTTTAAAGATTTTTCCTATATATTCCTATGTAAAACTTGCCATTTTGGCCCCATTGCTCCTCATAATTGATACATTCTTTTCCACATGAGTTTCAGCTTTCCTGGCCCAGTGGTTCATTAGAAGAAGATTTTTAAAGATTTTACCTATATATTCCTATGTAAAACCTTGTGATGATTTGAACAAACTTGAATTTACACTACCTGTGATTCCACATGATTTCATCTTTCCTGGCCAAGTGGTTCTGGAAAAAGATTTTTAAAGATTTTTCATATATTCCTATGTAAAACTTGTCCATTTTGGCCCCACCCTTGCCCCGGGGGTCATGATTTGAACAAACTTGAATCTACACTACCTGAAGATGATTCCACATGAGTTTCAGCTTTCCTGGCCCAGTGGTTCTTGAGAAGAAGATTTTTTAAAAATGCCATTAATTTTTTTCTAATTCATAATTATCTCCCCTTGGAAAAGGGTGTGGCCCTTCATTTGAACAAACTTGAATCCCCTTTACCCAAGGATACTTTGTGCCAAGTTTGATTGAAATTGGCCCAGCAGTTCTTTCGAAAATGTGAAAAGTTTACAAGACGTCAGATGACCTTGTGACCTTGACTGTGACCTATATGCTAAACATAGCTTTTCAACTGTTTGTCATAACTTTTGAACCATAAGAATAAGACTTCATATTTGGTATGAGGTCTTTCTTCAAGGTAAATGACCTTTGACCTTGACTGTGACCTATATGCTAAAAATAGCTTTTTCCACTTTCTGCCAAACTTTTGCAAAACAATAGGGACTGTCATATTTAGTATGCATACTTCTCTAATAAAGGACTTTCAAATGACATCAAGGTCAATGACATATTTATGTACATGTATTTGAGTGTCACTGACAATCAAATATAAATAGGATTTACTAACATTCTATGACAACTTTTGTTCTATTGCAGTTATTACAAATCAGTAGCTGAATACAGGCACAACTGCACTTGAAACTCTCTCTTTTACTTGTGAATAAATGTTTCTGTTAACAAACAATCGAAAAGAGGCATCTATGACAATAAATTCATATTTTGAATTTTTAAAGTAGTTTTTAAAATGGTAGCACAACATCTCGTAACAGAATGGGGCACCCGATAAGCGAATACGTCGGGGTACAAGTTATCTTTTCTAAAACCGAAAGTAAAATTCCCACTTCCGGTTTATATGTGGACCAGAGTTCAAGTTCAGTGTTGGACTCGGAGAAAAAAACGTGTTATATGAAAAAACCAGTATGTTAACTCATTCGTTATGCATTAATTGTCCTATCCTGAAACCTCTCTGCTTTTTGTATGTCGTATATTCTGTACACAGTAATAAAAGTCTGTTAAGTTTGTCGAACAGGATATCAAGTAATCAACAGTCATGTTATCAACACATGCCGGAATACATCATTATTGTTTATATAGTACTGAAATTTCTTAACCCTAAAGCTCCTAAAGTATGTTAAGGTTAGAGTATAGGAATAAAGATAATTTTTTGCAGGAGTACAGCAGTTGGTATTTGTAGGAAAGTGCCATCTTAGTTGGTTTGTTTATAGTAACTGCTAGGAGTAGGATACAGGCCAGCATCAAAATTGAAGGTAAACAGGTATGCAGATGTCCTTTCTTTTTTTTTTAGCTCACCTGAATCAAAGCTTCAAATGATTACAATTTGTCTGGCTAAACCTTTAATGTTATACATGGTTGTAGCTGCAGATCTGTAGCGTTATGGTTTTATATATTTGTTTTGACCATAATGCTACAGATCCCGTAAAGCAAAAAAGGTGCAATTTACGGCGCAATATTTTTTGCGCACTTTTGGGGAGAATTTTGCCACTTTCTAGCATTGGTCAATCAACCCCCTTTCACAACGGAATTCTAGGCACATTATTTAAGTAATCTGTATATTTTATCCACCTCCCAACCATTTATAGTTGTCTCTACAGGCAATAAACTCGCTTGAAGTAAATTTTCAGCAATCTAAAAAATAATGTTAATCAAGCAAGTTAGTCACTTGAAGAGACTACTATAAAGGGTTGGGAGATGGATAAAATATACAGAGAATTGTGGAGTGAAAGGTAGTTGATTAACCAATGCTAGGAAATGGTGAAATTCTCCCAAAAAGTGTGCAAAAAATATTGCGCGGTAAATTGCACCTTTTTTGCATTACGGGATCTGTAGCATTATGGTCAAAGACAAATACAGTATATAAAACCATAACAATGCAGATCTGCAGCTAACATGATTGTAGTAATTTTATTTAACAAAATGTGATTTTTTAATAAAAACCATGTTGATGTCATTCATTTTAAGTGCCTGTGGTTCAGTAAAATGAAGATTTATTTCTCATCAAATATTTTTATGCATTTATGACATTTGTTTTCTAAATACAAAGAAAAGGTTCTGTAATATGATGAATAAACTTTTTATACATTTACTTATGACGAGATTGATTCAAACTCTTTTGAATGTTATTTTTTCAGGTTCTTTCTTGGCTGTTTTTGGAGAATATATGACATGCTGATAAAGATAATTATTTCCATAGAATCATGATTATGAACATGCATGAAAGAAGAACCAAAACATAGTGGAATTAATATGTATACCTTAAAGTGATGCAGCCACAAGTTACATAGAATGGGAACCAAAGGTGGCATATCTTTGGTCAACTTTTGTGTCTTCAACCCCACTTATGGACCCAGGGAAGGAGAGGTCTGATTTTATAGCTATCCTTAAAAATTAAGTGATTATTATTTTAGAAAACTCTTCTAGCAAGATTATTATCTGGCCTTTTTTTCTCTTGGTAATGTGACAAGTTTAAGGCTACCTGTAAAATATTTCGGTGCACTTCTCTGAACTTTCTAGACATGGTGCCATAATATTGTAACGCTTCGGAACGCCTGCCTTGTGTTGAGAACAAAAACAAGATGTAAAGTTTTATAATTTTATTCAATAATACATGAACAACGAAAATAAATAACAGTGTTTGAAATTCACAAGTTCTCTGAAAAAGACAAAATCAGTACAACTACTGATATAACTGGGCAACTGGCACTATTTCCAGTAATTTGTAATTTAAGTATAAATTCCCCCGAAAAATAAAACGTGGCTCTCAATAAATGTTTACTAATAAATATTCCCGCTACTAGTTCAAATACTAGCACGCAGCAGAAATATTTCCTAACTCCTAAACTGGCTAGTGAGAACCATTTAGTTCACAACTAGTAATTATAAATAAAACTAGTACAATTACTAGTAGATTTTAAACCTAACATTACGTATTATGTACTTCAGTCACTTAGTGTGAAATAGACACACCCTAAATTACTCTGGACAAAATATATCTCTAGGACACAAAGAAAACGAGAGAGCAAACGATATCCATCTGGGTATTTATAGCAAAACCCGCCATAACCAATTATAACTAATAATTCCATCCCGTAAATAATAATCAGCCAATCAAATGTAATCATCGTCCCGTAATGAAATCTCACTCTCGTACATTGTATGTGAAATTATTACAATGTGTAAATAAATTAAATAAATTCATAAAACATAAAGTTACACTTTTAAAAGCTCATTTAACACTGTTTAACATTTAATTTAAAAGAATTTACATTAGATATATAAAAATATCACCGTGAAGCATCACTTTAAACAAAGTATAGCGCAAATTGGTGTGTCTTTAAAACATCGATCACACAAGAAATAAGGTAACTTTACAAATTGAAGAGCAACTTTAAATTACGTATGTACTTGAAAAAAGTGTGTAATTAAATAGCAAGACGATGTCTGACATTCAACACATCGAAACACAAGAAAAATAACATAGATCTTCACTACACTTAAGCAGTTGTCAACCAACAATTAAGAAATAACTCTCGCTGGACATTTCTACATTCCATACAAGAATTGATGGATGAATTGAAAGTATGCATGAAAGTGCTTTAGAAAAATACCAAGATAAAAAAAATGAGATTCAAGAAAAATGGGGGAGGGATCGTTACAATATTGTAACAGAGTTTAAAAAGTGCCTAATATGTGTTGTAAATAGTGAGGCTACGCTCCTCCTAGCACTAGCTAGTGGGTTAACCATTTAGCTCAGTAGGTAGAGCTTTGGATTTTAAATCTGAGGGTTGTAGGTTCGAGCCACAATGTGGACACACCCAAGCTATCGGTCATAATATACAGTTGAAGTCTATCATTGAGGATGTCAGCAAGATTTCAGTACTTGAATAAAAAAAAATTTTGCAAATTGGTGTTCTTTTATACCTAGTTTACAAATTGAAAGAAAACCTAGCTTGAAATGAAATGGTATGTTTAAAGCTTCATACTGCCTTATCATAACTACATAGTAGGGCATGAATTGAAATGTTGAAACTCTAATGCTATTTTTTGATGATTTAGGAGCACAAAAAGATAGTGTTCTTTCATCCAAAAGACACAGATATAGACAGTCAGATAAAACACATAGGCCTGTGTGAGGCTATAGTCAGATTTGCATTTTCTTATAAAAGTTTGATTTTTAAAATTTTATTTTAAAGCTGTTCTTATGTCCACACTTGCAATTCTACTACTGCAGCAGGTTTTTTTTTTGGTCAACTCTGATTTTTTGTTCTCTGATTTTGTTAACAGGACATTTTCTGATAAACCATGTCAAAGTCTCCATACCACCAAAAGAAGGCAGCTTTTCCTGGAACCAGAAAAAGACTTCTGGATGATCATGGTTTGTTCTTCATATCTGTCTAGGTTGGAATAGATTCTGTAAAAGGATGCAAGAAGTTTTTACAAGGCTTATGCGCCCAAAAAAATTCCCTTCAGAAATTTGTGCTAGGACCTGAAATAAACATAAATAAAGACATATCCATAGTATCTGAGATACAGATTAAAAATAACCAAAGTTGAAAATACTTAGAGAGGGATGTTGAGGCTTATTTTTCAATGGATAAATTATTGAAAAAATCATGCTATTCAACAGACTGTAAGTGTACCCTACACTGAGAAATCAAAGGACGGTCAGCCATTGTATGAATATCATGAAGAGGAGGTTCAGGACACTGTTTATGAAGCTATCCTTCAACAAGCCTATAGGATGTTTCAGGTAATTAAAGCTATCTTACAACAAGCCTTTAGGATGCTCGAGGTAACTATAGTTACCCTACAACAAGTTTACAGGATGTTTCAGGTAATTATAGTGATCCTTCCTACAAGAAGCCTGTAGGATGTTATAGGTTATTATAACTATCCTACAACAAGTCTAAAGGATGTTCCAGGTACTTATACCTATCCTTCCTACACTACAACAAGCTTATAGGATGTTATAAGTTGTAATAGCTATCCTACAACACACTTATAGGATGGTCCAGGTAATTATAGCTATCCTACAACAAGCCTATAGGATGTTCCATGGAATTAAGACTATCCTACAACAAAGCTATAGGATGTTCTAGGTAATTATAGCTCTTCTCTAACAGGCTGCTGAACCTTGTTGTAAATGGTAATCAGAGGAAGTCATCTCACAGCAAACCAACCATATAATGTAAGGTTTATAAGTACTTGTAAAGAGAGATATCCCTAACAGATCTATCTACCCTATGTTGTAAAACTGTGTTATTGTTTAACAGAAAAAGAATGACAAATTCTTAGATGTATATATTGTAGATTGTGTGTATGTGCTGATATTTAAACCTTTATTGTTACAGCTGTTCAATGGTACATTTGCCTACATATTAGACAGGACAGGAAATAATGTGAAAGTCCTGCAGCAAAGGCTGGAACATTTCTATGTTAGGGTAAGCATCTATTTAATTACTATAGGATTTATTTCATCTTTGATTATTTACAGCAAAAGGAAAATGCAATATGGTTTAGTTGCTTAAAAGTTAGCATATCATACACATTGTCCTTTAAACTTGGTAGAGTTTTAATGGTAAAATGGAAAATATTATTTTTCAGTACTTGTGTAAATACTGTAAATTATTTTTCAGTACTTGTGTAAATACTGTAAAATTATTTTTCAGTACTTGTGTAAATACTGTAATATTATTTTTCAGTACTTGTGTAAATACTGTAAATTATTTTTCAGTACTTGTGTAAATACTGGTAATATTATTTTTCAGTGCTTGTGTAAATACTGTATTATTATTTTTCAATATTTGTGTAAATGCAATATTATTTTTATACCATGTGTATATATCACTTTGTAAATTATTTTTCAGTAATATCTTTCTTGTGTAAATACTGTAACCTATGTATTTTTCAGTATCTTTCTTGTGTAACACAAATATTGTCCATGACCCAAGGGTGTGTCACCCAAGGTCATTTGGGGAACTGGTCACTGGAAGAAAAATTTCATAATTCGTGTATTATTTTGCCCATGACCCAAGGGTGTGTCATGACCTTGACCGAAGGTCATTTGGGGAACTTCAAGGTCTCTGGAAGAAAAATTCATAATTTATGTCTGGTCCATATCTTTCTTATGGATAAACTTGGTAGGTTCAGATACTTTTTTAATGACCTTGACCCAAGGTCATTTGGGGAAGTTCAAGGTCACTGGAAGAAAAATTTCATAATTTGTGTGCGGACCATATCTTTTTTATGGATAAACTGAGTAGGTCCTAATTTCACATAAAGATTGCCCATGACCCAAGGGTGTGTCATGACCTTGACCCAAGGTCATTTGGGGAAGTTCAAGGTCACTGGAAGAAAAATTTCATAATTCATGTGTGATACATATCTTTATTATGGAAAAACTAAAAACTTTCTAGTTTAGTACTTGTGTAAATACTGTAATATTATTTTTCAGTACTTGCAGACCTTACGACTGGCACATGGTGACATCCTTGACATTTTTTCTGGGATCCATTTTATGCCGCTGGACAAGAATACTTATCTTCATGTTCAGAGTTTTATCAACCTCCTAGAGGCTTCCTTCACGTGCATTAAATACACAGCATTCCTTTATAATGACCAATTAGTATGGTAGGTTGGGATCAGAGGATGAAACTTTATATTATTGTAACCATATGTAGTTCAGTGTTTATCTTACTGTATTCTTATTATATCATGCTCACATTTTGCTAAACTTTTAGAGATCATTTCAAGCTTTTATTTCTTTTACAAAGTAACCACCATGTAGAGCAATATATTGTTATATGTAATGCAGTGGCTTTCTTTTTTAGGAGTGGTTTAGAGCAGGAGGACATGAGGATTATCTATAAATACCTGATCAGCAGTCTGTTTCCGTCCTACCAAGAACAAGAACTCCAATCAACGACCTCAGCGTCCCCCGCTAGGAACTCGTCAGCCATGGGAGATGTGCATTATGGGAAGTAAGCACGCCTGACTGTCTTGTCTGCTTTAAAAAGCACATATTGTTACACATGATTTTGGTCTTCTACATCTACCTTTTACTCATACATGTAGGTTTGTAACTGGACCACCTGATATGCAGGATGAGAAAAATATGGGTAAAATTCCTAGAGTGTACATTAATACGGAGACTCCCAATGAAGAATGCTATCTGTTGGTCTACAGGGCTCACAATGCCAGTGTCTGTATGTTCCTACAAGGTGAGTGTATTTTAAAAAGATTGGTTACTAACAGTACATCTGAAAATCATCTACAGAATTATGTATAGTAATTAATTTTTTTCCAGCTTCCACCAAAGTCACCTTTGACCTTTGTCGTAAGTTGGACAGTTTCCTTGGTTCCCGACTGTCACAGCTGGCTTCAGAAATTGGGGAGCAGTTTTCTAAGAGAGCAAACACAGGGTGAGACCTATATATTAAAATACCTTAAACATATGCTGTGCTGCTGAATTATTGAGACATTTCACTTAAAATTCCTGTTAAATTTCCTTTAAGTCTTTCTTAACTGGACATTTTTTAAAATTACATGATTTAGTCTTCTACCACCTTATCTCCTTTATTGTAGGGCTGATTCAGCGTATCGCTTCATCTACTTTAACCACATGAACTTGGCCCAGAAGACTACAGTTCACTCAGACATGAGAAAGACGGGTAGTGTCAGTATTCCTCCAGAGACACTGAAACTACTGACCGATATCAGCTCCGACATGTCCAGGTATATCGTACTTCTCATCAATAAGGACAAAGGACATCATATTTGGGGGACAAAATGGCTATATAAAAATTGTCTTTAATGATTGATGATCCATAATTGTGTTTTGCTTCCAGCCTTAGTTCTGATTTAAATTAGCTCTAGAGAGAAAAATCTTAAGACTTTAAAACCTGACAAGCAATCTTGTTAAAATCTTGTTAAACATACAGTTTTCATGGATTTTTTTTGTTGATCCACGTAATCAAATGTTTCTTGAAATGAGAAATTTAAACCCATTATTTTGTGCACCATTGGAATTGACCTAGGAGGTGGGTAAATGATCTCTGAATGACCTCCGTTACAGGTAAATGTCTGTAGGCTTTCTCAACTTCTACATCATCTGAGTATTTGTTGTCTCTTTCCTACACAAGCATGTCAATAACTTATTTATCTTTAGTAGCCCAGAAGATGGTGAGATTATCGTGAAGACTTCAACAGACAACTGGGTGGTGGGGAAGAAATCAGACCAAAGGGAATTCTTTGTGGTTATAAATCAGAAGAATGCTAACCTCATAGAAATAAATGGTGAGAAAACTTGTATTTAAATAGTGTTCAGCTATGTGTTCAACCTTACTTTTTAAATTTGGACTGCTGTTTTCTATTGGTTTATTTTATTTTTCAGAGGAAGTCAAAAGACTATGTGCATCAAACTTTAACAGTATATTTTTCTTGGATTGATAGACTGTGTGTGGATTTTAGGCGTTTTTAATTCCTTGTGTGCAATACAAACTTGAGCATTGTATCAATGTTGATAGGATTTATCAATGTATTTATTTTAAATTTTATTAATAAAATGATGTATACTGATATAGATGTGTTTGGTTGAAAGGGCAGAAATGAATTTACTATTTTTAAAAGTTTCTAATGTGATTTATTTTTTCTCTGTCATTCCTAGCTTTCAGATTAATTAATCCAACCTAGATTATTTGATCATGTATTTACATTGCCCAAAGTATTCCATACTCAAGAGAATGTTCAGAGTACAATCAATTTTTAACCTGGGAGGCTATTGACAGATAAGTTAATATTACAAGGATTTCAACAACCTCATTTTTTCAGGTCAGCATTTCATAAATTCTGTTATTTATTGGGTCATATATTGGCTGGCATGTTTCATACCTATTGGTAGGCATTTGTTTTTATACTTAAGTCAACTATGTAATGTTCTGTCTACCAGATAAATACATTAGGGTCATGGCAGATCTGAGCAATCAATGGGGGATGCTTACTCCTCCTAGGCACCTGGTACCACTTCTGGAATTCCCAGGGGTCCATGTTTTATTTCAGGTTTATTTTAAAGTCATGTATGACATATTTTTTATAAGTTCAGCCTCACTAAAATTAAAAAGATTTTGCTTTCCTGTAAATTACACAATTTAAATCAATTACGTTTCATAGATATCACAGATTTAAAACAATAACCGATTTATTTCCGGCTTGTAATTAAATAGCAGACACAGTTTAACGTCAATTTAATTATAGAAATGTGGAGATATTTTATTTCAAAATGGGGAAATTTGAATTTGAACGTAAATAACGAATATCATGTAAATCTACACTGAAATCTGGATTTATATTTTCAAGCTCAGATACGCCCTATATAGCTTTAATATACATGTATTTTGATAACCTTTTATGTCCCTATAAAGGCTATAATCAAAGGTTGGGGATCTAGTTTTCGACCTGTTTGTTTGCTTGTCCACAAAAAAGTGAACCTTCAATGCCCTTCATTTTTTACCCGTGTTACACTACATAACCTGAATTGGGACATTGAAGTACCCATATACAAATGCTTCAAATGTGACCTTGACCTTGCTAAAATGACCTAGGTTGAAAATAGGTAGATCCTGTGGAAGTATGTAATCTGTGTACCGTTAAATTGTAAACCATGAACTGATCTCTATCAGAAAATTATGGACCTGATATTTGGTAACCTTGAATTTGCTAAAATGACCTTGGATCAAGGTTCTGAAATAATATAAGCTAAAAATGAACTTTGTTTCAACCTCCAAAATTAAACTATTAATGAACATTGAACTGGACACAAATTTAACAGTTTTCTGACAGTGAACTTGAACTTGTTGTATAATCTTGTCATGACATACTTTCAGGATATAACAGGAACTAGAAAACTGACCAGTCAGCAAGGGCCCCACCATGGGGTAGAATTAATAGGGTGCAGCTTACGGAATGATTAAAAAATGTACGAAGAATAAGCAACAGCAACAGCAACTGTATTCTTAAAATTTCAAGATAATTCCTGAATATTCAAAAACCTGAAAATAATATCCTTGTATTTACATTAGGCAGTAAAGAACAACTTACCATTGAATGTATATTTAAACAATTATGAAGCTTGTGTTATACAAAATGCCAGCCTTCAATGAATGCAAATATCATGAAGGCTTGACCTTAACTTCAAACAAACAGCAGTTGCAGACAAAGGTTTTCATTAATCTTAAAGTGACAGATAAAGAAAAGCCTACTGAATTTTCTGCAGCAGGCTAGATAATTAATCCCAAGGGATTAATTGTACCTCTCTCATCATTTTCTTCTAAAGTTACAATTAGAACTTTTTCAGTATTAATGATAGAATGGGGTTTTTATACAACTATCCTAAAAATTAATAATATTTTTGAATCAACATAAAGTGAAAAGGTAAATCAAAAAATCTTCAATCTATTTCTTGTTATTAGAATTCAATGAAATCATAACTATTAAACAAAAATAAATTAGAAAAATTTATAATTAAATCCACATTTCAGAGTGTTCATAGCATTCCAAGTTGATTTAACTTCAAAACAAACTTCATTTGCAGACAGAGGTGGTAATTCATCTCAATTTGACAGATAAAGATAATGCTCTGGATTTTTCTTCAGGAGGAAAGCTAATTAATCCCAAGAGACTCATAGCAGCATTCAGTTTACAATGGGAACATCTTCCGCAGTTATCTCTCTTTGCCAATGCTTTCCTATATAAAGTTAAGAAATCTACCCCACCACCCCAGCTCCAAACCAGGGGACATAGAGAACCAAACTTAGCATCAAAATATGTATTTCTGCCTACTGAACTACCATACCAAATTTGTACTTGATTGGGCAACCATAAAAAAAGTTGCCCATTCATTCTTATGCATAGTTAAGGAATCTACCCCACCACCCCAGCTCCAAACCAGAAGACATAGAGAACCAAACTTAGCATCAAAATATGTATTTCTGACTACTGAACTACCACACCAAATTTGAACTTGATTGGGCAACCATAAAAAAAATTATTAGAAAAAAACAGAAAATTTGTGGATGGAAGAGTGACAGACGGACAGACAGACAGTCGGACGGACAGAGTGATTACTATAGGGCACCCACAAATCCTTGCGGGGCCCTAATTATTTTGTGTAAGTACATGTATGAGCCTCAAAAATTCACCATTGCAACGCTAATCTCTGAGGTATGATCTCCCAATGTTTTTCTATTAGGAAGTTGCAGAACAAAAATTTTATCTCTTTTTCTGTCAGTGACCTTCAACTTGATAAAATGATATGTTAAGTGTGATGATGAATTCCACTGCTTTCAAAAGAAATTGTCTTCTCCTAAAGGTCTTACACTGCACTGTTTATGTTTGACCTGTGACTTTCCCCCCCCCCCCAAGTTCAAAATCACTCAGGGTCATTTAACCCCTACCAAATTAGGTTCATACAATAGACATACTTTTCCCCCATGGGTTATATTTCCACGGAATCACAATTTCTCTTCAATATGGTGTAGATTACACCGATTTTTCTGGTTTCCATTGTATAATCTCTCATTTACCTTAGTTTTTGACACATTTTCAGTTTAAACCTGACTGCATACACAGCATAAATTGTATGCATGTCATCAGTAATCAACAGGTCCCAGGATCATGAAACAGACTTAGACTCAAGTCAAATTTGTAATCGCCAGTAAAATGTTTATTATTGAACGAATCTCTAATTCTGCTATAAATAAGAACACTTTTGTAAAGCAATATTAAAAAATATTTTAATTTTTGTCTTCTTAATAAAAATTCTAGTACAGCATGAATATTTGGACTTAAGCTTAAGATGTTTCATGATCCTGGGACCTGGATGATCCCTACACAAGACAGTACTAGACCAGTTATGTTTTACAAGTTGAGGAATGGAACCTTGACATAATGATCATCTATAAGGCCAAAATAAAAAATAGTCTTGTTTCCTGCTACCCGACCTACCCTATTTTTTTGCACCCGACCCTAAAGTTTTTTTTAAGCTTTTGGGGAAAAAATTCAAAATTTTAGGAATTTCATGTTTCAAAAGTGAAAAAAAAATATATACTCAAGTTGTATTACATGAAATATATGTTTAAAATATGGACTTTCATAAAATTCCACTGTTGTGCATCAAAAGACATGGAATTTCATTTTAAAAGATGATATTGACCTAGCTATGACATGTTCATTTTGGTTTTGTAGTAGTTCATATCCAGAAAATACCTTTGGAAAAAATAAAATTAAATAAAAAAAAAAAAATAATTTTCCTACCTACCTACCCTATTTTTTTCTGGCTGGTAGCAGGAAACAAGACTATTATTTTTTTGGCCTAACCATTCCTTGTCCTTCTATAACAGGTACGTTAGTTACCTTCATTTTAACATGGCTAATGCAAACTACAGAGGATTCTGAAGGTACAATAAACAAAGGCCAGTCCTGGACAAAGTTTATTTACAAATAACAACAAATGTCCAGCTTCTTGCATCCACCATCTCACTACTGAAAAAATAAAATTATATATAATTTAATAAAATAATACAGATTCAAAATTTGTATAGCTTTACTTGAATGGCTATTTTATCATCATATGGAATAAATATACAGATGGTTTTATACATTGAAGCAATAATAAAGTTAAGAGTTTACTTGCAATATCACTTAATATTAGTCAGAAATTTTGTAAAGCTGGCCACTACAGGTAATTATCGAATTCTTCATTTATGAAGAAGACTTCAAAGTGATAATGCGATGCCACTAAATTTTGTGGAGGGTTAATTTTCGTTGTTTTTCAAGGTATGCAGAGGACCTTGAATTCATGACCACCACAAAATCTAAAATTGAACAAGCATTACTATTCAACACTTCTCCAACCTCAAAATCAAATCCTTACTTATCAATAATTTTTTCTCAAACCTCAAAAATTGGCACAAACGTAAATATGTGATTTTTTATTGTATACACATGTACATGAAGTACTTGGTTTAAAAACTCAGTACAAAGTAAAATTCTGTAATGAGCTGTTCCCAATTTTAAAACATAGGAATCCAATTACATCCATCAAGCTCTCTAGTTATGAATATTTTTTTTTATTTTTCTAAATGAGAAACATGTACTTTTTATCAGTTTTACATTTGGATGTTACAAACTTTACTAAATATTATATTGAAATGGTATAAGAAATGTCACACCTATAAAACAATTCTGCATTTATATATTGTTATGTCACACCAATAAAACAATTCTGCATTTATGTATTATTTCATTCTTATCATTATGATTAATTTCACTTGGCTGCACACACTCTGTTAGTCATCAGTTAAAGATTTTATCAAGAGGAATTAGTTTATGAGATAAAAGTCAAATCTGTATTCCTGGGGAGTAAAAGTCAAAGAGGTGTACTTTGGTGCACACAATATATATTGAAAAAAAAGAACATGTTGACTAGTGCTACATAGATTGAAAATTCACATTTTGGGGAGGGTGCACTCGTAGAAAAAGTTTATACTGTTTTATTAGTGAGTCTGAATGACTGTTACTACAAACCATCAATCTATGGGAAAATAAGTGATTCAGAAATACACATTACAAAAAATATTCAAGTGTTTCAAGTGTCCTGACAAATAATGCTTGAAATCTGCTTATTTTCTTGAGCACTTTTTTCGAAGACTTCGATTAATTCTAGACATCTTTCTTGTCATAGTAATAAAATTCAATCTCAAACATACATATTGCCACATGACGTATGTGAGAAAATGAAAAGATCTACACTGAAATCAAAAATTTCAAATAGTGGTTCATTTTTACTGTTTTCATGGTAAAAAGGGACACCAAAGTTCAGGTCTTCCATAAAATGAAAAAAATTCAGCAAGAGGATTGCATTCATTTCCTCAATTACAAAATCAAATCCCTTGGAACTACATGTAGTCTCTCTTCCTTCAAAGTCAAAAATTTGACCCGATGGAAGTAGTGATAGTTTGATTGAGAGTGTAGGTCATGTGACTTATTCCCTGACCTTTGTGCACCTGCTGAATAGCTGCTAGAAAAATCTAGCTACAACTAGACAGGGAAGAAAGAAGCGAAGGAGAAAACAGGAACACACACACACAGACAAACCTTTACATGTACCTTGGAACCATGGTTTACTTCTGTAAACAACATTGTAAACACCATCTCAAATACACTTTAATACAAATAATGCGTTCATTGTGCGAGGTAATTTTTATCACTCAACCTTTTCACAATGATTGTTTCTTTTCTTTTCTTTTTATTTTGTACTTGATCTATATGACCAGCTTGGGTGAGCAAAAAACTTATTTTATATTTTAAGCATTTGAAAACTTTTGGGGGAAAATGGAATGTATTTTGCTATTGGGAATGGGTCCTAAATTCCGCTATACAGGGCAGTGGAAAATCCCTGAATATAAAATTTCTTCCTGGAAATTCAATTAGGGAAGTATTAAATATAAAAGTAACCCTGACTTTAAGATTTAAAAAAAATTGATAGACAAATATAAAACTTTCGAAAATATTGTCAGTTTTCAATATTTTAAAACCTGAAATCTTTGAAAAATTATAACAAATGTAATCAATTAACTAGCTTTACTGTGTGTTATCATATCAGTACTGAATTTACTCCGGTGAAAAATATTCATCTATAAATCAAGCTGCAGTCACAAACATTTACTGAAGGAGTTTTCAGTACAAGATTTTTCTTTGATAGAAATTCATAAACAGTCAACAAGATAAAATCTCTTCTATACATTCACCATTTGGGACACACAATATCAGTTTTAATCTCTGTACAACAGTTCTATGTTAAGACCACAATAAAATTCCTGTAAGAGACATAATAAACGATGAAGACCTGGTGACAATAACAAAGTCCCTTACCTTCTTTCCTGCTCCCACTTTCGCCTTCTTTGTACCACGGACTTTCTTTTGCCTATTTTTCCTTTCTTTCCTTTGTTTTCTGCCTGATTTCTTTATTTCAAGTAACCCGTGCTATAAGAGTAAGATGTTCTTATAATCTATCTTTGAAAAGCTTTTTATGAAGGGGTGTCACATTTTATCAGAATGTAAAATTATTTTCAGATAAATTTATTTTATACATTAAAGCTCTATGCATGTTATTGACAATATCAAAATAAAAAAATAAAAAAAGATACCAGTCACTATTGTATCAAAATTCAACAAGCATTTACTAAATAAATTTTAAATTTTAATACATCCTACACTTTCCCGTAAAATTGAATGTGGAATTTGATAAGTAAAAATTTAAATCATTAGGGCCAGTATTCATGTTTAGAAAGTTGCCCTAAGCCCAAACTGTCATTCAATACTCATTCTCCAAGAACTACAGCAAAACTCGATTATAACGAAGTCACTGGGACCTATGAAATTACTTCGCTATATCCGTAATTCGTTATAATCGTATAAGAAATTCATTGAATTTATACAGCTGGGAATCCAAGATGACTTCGCTATATCCGTGAATTCGCAATACCCATGTTCGTACTAAACGAGTTTTACTGTATATCTTTTCTTTTCAGCTATCATTAAATAAATGATATAAACCTCTTTATAGAAAGAAACAGTTTAAATAATTACTCTTTGTAATCTGTACTTGGGTTCAAACTTCTTGGCAAAATCTAAGCTGTCATATATTAATCCAAATCCTGAAGTTTTGCCTCCACCAAACTTGGTCCTGAACCCAAAGCAGAAAATGGTATCTGGGGTGGTTTTGTACATTTTGGCAAGTTTTTCTCTAACTTCTGTTTTAGGAATTGTAGCCTTGCCTGGATGCAATACATCAACAATCTGAAAAAATAAAATTAACTGTACTGCTGTTTTTAGGCTTCTTTCCAGTGAACATTTACAGCTGTAGATTGCTTTGTGAGTGAAATTTATAAGTTTTCAGGTAAAAAATTAAAATCCTTTACTGAAAATACCAAAATAAGCTAGCCCTTCTATCTGGAAATTTGTATGTAGATTTATTTAAGCAAATTTAAGGTAGATCGCGGGTTTGCTGACGTCATAATAGGATTTGACGTAAAAAGCTTACCGCGTTCAAATTAGCAAGCAAAAAATATCTTCAGCAGTGCTAAAAGTGAAATATGTATTAAAGTTTGTTTGGTGTATTTTTTGTATGTAATTGAGAATAAATGATGTTTTGATCAAGTTTGTCTTTTACATTAGCAGTAGTATTTAACGCTGATATCTGTTGTTTGTACACACCTTTCTAAAATATCATTGCCTAATTGTTAATACATTTACGAAAACGAATTCACCGCCGATATGTCTGGCGCCTGCCCTGCAGTTTATTATATTTTTTTTCTTGGGGGGGGGGTGTCACTTTTATGAATTTTGTTTGTTTAATTTAGTTTCCATACTAATCTACTTTTATTTATTTGTTTTATTATTATTTATTTGTTTTACAACCATCTCGATCTCATTATACAAGGTATTCATTTTCTTCGTGATGATGTACGCCTAGATTGGTAATATTTTTATGCACAACAATATTGTCTGAGCCAAGTACAGGTAAAAGATTTTCAAAACAAGAAAGAAATGGACAGTATATGGTACGTCAAGATGTTTGATGAACTATCATTTGTACATGAGTTTCTCTAACTGATGATTTTTTTTTTACGTTTTTTTTTTTTTGGGGGGGGGGGTTAATGAGAGACGTAAATGATTTAGGTAACATTACCAAATAAAATATCACCAAATAAAATATGTACGTCCTATAAATTGTCATCTATAACTCAGACCCTTTTATTAATGACAATTAATAGCGATTCGGCTTACAACTGCAATTGCTTTTTTGTGGGGGGGAGTGTCAAGGCAAGAGCTGCAGGTCCGTAGGAAACAAATTCCAGATCGGGGCACAGCTACTCCTGTATATTTTCAGTTTGGGGTTCTATCAACAACCAAAAATTCCTTGACAAGCATAAAAAAGAGGGGGTGTCAGGCGTTTTAATTGAGGCGACAATAGCATAAAGTAGCAATGTTTTCTATAGTATCAATACCTGTTTTTTAGTATACTGTATCCTTTCTAAAGTATTCTATATCGGTAAAGTAATGATAAAAATGGCCTTTACGACATTTCGAAGGGAAAACTGAAGTTTGTTAATTCAGGGATATAGACAAAATTAATTCATTCTATGAAGTATAAATGTATACAATATAGGTCATAAAGCTACTTTAATTCAACTGCAATATTTCCGATTTAAAATCGGGTACATATTATTAATAGCTATAAATGATGCAAAATTTATATATGTTTGAAAATGTTCTCAAATCCGCTAAGAAGTGTTTTTTTTTTTCATTACATCCATGTACATTTGTTATAATTTTTCTGCACCCCTAGCCTTGTACGTTTATTGCGAGAAAAAGAAAACATGTGACAATGAAATAGTGCCACGCTGTTGGTAAGCTATGGCAATGATTATATCGGGAAATTGAATTCACCGATTGCATGCTTTATTTTAAGTGAATTGTTGATTATTAATTCATTTTTTTTCGAGTCATGCAGGCATACGAAAATAATGACGTCGTAACAACGTAATATAACGTCGTGATGAAAATATAATACTTCTGATGAAAAATTGTAAAACTTTAAAGTTTTTTTGCAAGAAATTGAGCGAGAACACATACTAATTTTTTTTAATAAATCGATTCTAAATTTACTTGACATTCATTGTATCGAGTAATATATAATTTGTCTGCTTCGTTTTAATTTTATGATTATGGTTTTGAAATGAGTATACCGGCAGAAAAGGGACATTTTACTATATATTTCATTGAAAAAGCGTAACCTGTTCTCATCAACATCAGCCCATTTGAATTACGATTACAATCTAACCACGCAGACGAATCTAAAAAAAAATTCAGAAAGAAAAATTCAAAACGAGAGGAATTAGCCAACAAATTTTTAGCCTATGTTTTCAGGCAGACAGTAAACCCGCGATCTACCTTAAGACAAAATGCAACACATGATTTTTAATCTGATCGTAAATTCATGTATTTTTATTTCAACTGTATGTAAAAAATGTTTCAGGTCTCTTTTGTCACATTCTTTATCTAAACAGACCAGATCAGAGCATGTCATGCATTAAATTTATTTTGCATTCAACAGGTCCAGTCCAAAGACTATTTCTACCTACGTAGCTATTAATAGCTACCTAGGTATTTAAAGCTACCAAAAGTAGCTATTTTTACCTACTTTATATAATTTATGCATTTTGCGACCAAAAGACCAAACGGCGCAACATGGTAAATACCATTTTTTTTAATATGGTCACACTAATGATGAATACGACAAAATTTTTGCCAAAAAATGATTACTTCCTGAATCGGCAATTTTACATTAGTTTCTATGCAAAATTTAAAATATACGAAGTTTTCATTATTTGGCCAAATTTTTGTCATATTCATCATCAGTGTGACTGTATCAAAAAATTGTGTGCTCACCATGTTGCGCCGTTCCTGCATTTGGCCACAAAATGCAAGTAAAGCAGAAAGTAGGTAAAAATAGCTACTTTTGGTAGCTTTAAATACCTAGGTAGCTATTAATAGCTACGTAGGTAGAAATAGTCTTTGGACTGGACCTGTTCAATTCACAATTCTTCCTCTTTTTTTTAACTCTTAATGAATAATTTCTCAGAAAAGTATTTTGTGAATGGATTACATGTGCAAATTTGCTTAGAATTTAAATTATTTGAAATATTCCAGGATGACAGTAGCTGTACATGTGTAGGAAACATAATATTACCATTTGCTTTCTGCACAACAAACGATTTGTCATGAACTTTCTAGTTCGGATGGTGGCCGCCCCTTCACTCTGAAATATATTTAAAAATATGTTTCTAAAAGTTACTATAATAAAAAGCCAGAGATACAGAGTCTACCCCCCCCCCCCCCTTTCCCATTTTGTCCCATTCTTTCCAGGTCCGTACTTTATTCTTATGTTCCGAGTGAACATAACAGGCAATATACGTATTCCTATGTTAAAACATATTACAAATTCTTAATCTTGAAGTGTCCTTTAATGTTTTACTGATTAAATCGAAGAAATTGCACAAAAAACGTCATTATTATGTAGATGTAAACAAACATATAAAATGGTGTTTTAAATTCAAATATACACCTAAACATGAAAATATTGCACATAATGTTATCATTGTTACTTTAGATTTTCATTTATTGTTCATAAAAATATATGTAAACTCTAGATTCGTTAGATTCAACAAGATTTAAATAGGTATTAATCCCCACCATGTTGAATGGTTGTACGAACACCGGAAAAGGACGAAAACCGGAAGTACGAAAATGAAAGTAGACCTAGAGCTGTTCGAACTAGTCTGTCCAGCAAATGTGCATCTATTTTAGGATGCCCCTGTAAATTACGAGTTCTTTTGGTGGGTACGACTAAATGTTCAAGCGATATATTAATTATATAATTGGTAATTGTGATGGAATCCTTCACATGAGAGAATGTTGTGCGTTCCAGAGAATCAAAGGTTGTCGTACACATTGAAAACAGTTTTTAATATTAAAATAAAAATATTATTATAATGCAGAGCAATGAGAGCATAAATAAACAAATCGATTCTATTCAAATTACCTTCACTATATTCTTTTCAGTTAAACTATGAGGGCTCGGGCATTTTATACATGAGTCTTTATATTAATTGTTATGAAATGTGAAAGAGAAGAATAACGATGGGCAAAAATCAATATCAAAGTATAAAGCATTAACATTAAATGATTTTGGATCCGAAAATGAAATTGGTATAGAAAAAAATCCTGGCCATTATAAAGTTCAACTAGCCATGGTAACGAGATCAGAGGAACTGAGTTCATTGATCCTACCATTAAAATTTAGTGTAAAGCCCTGTTCACATGCACTGATTTATTTACTGAGTGCAAATTTTGCATGCATGCAAAATCTGCACCCAGGTGTAAAATATATTTGCTAAGCGTTCACATGGAGCTCAACATATCATATAAAATGGCAATGATTTGTAAAGTTGAATAGAAAAAATTGCAAATTGTTTTTGGTTCAGAAGAAGGAGGATATTCCCATACTGTGTAGCTTTAGGTCTTTTTGCTGGCTTGGTCATTTGAGGTATCAGTGGGCTAGGGAAAGTGTGACAGAATTACACGGTATGTTACAAAGGTGTAATGATTCTTACTGGATTAAGTGCTTTAAAATGGGAAGACTCGCATTCGAAATTTTATGAGTTGGACAATAGTTACTTAGCTCCCAAGGAAAATGTGTTTGCAACCCACTAAGGATCTAAAAGCAAGTTGATGTTAAATTGTACATGTACTGCATGCAAAATTCCCCTAGTGAGTAAATCAGGGCATGTGAACGGGTATTTAGTAGAAAGAATCATTAATAGACAGGGATTTATCAGTACCTTCTCAGGGACCGAAATTCGGCCCCATTCCTAATTTTTCCCAATTTGGCAGTATTTTTTCCCAATTGCAGAACATTGCTTTTTTAGTTATCCTTGGAAAAATTTTGACTTGCTCAATTGATGTAAGAGTGAATGGTAAGAACTGCAGGCATTATTTCAGATAGAAAAATATATTTTCAATGCATATTTTAGAAAATGTGCATTTAGTTTAAATTATTTTGCAGGAGGTAATTATTATATTTACCCAGGGATTTAAGATCCCTGATCTCCCATGACCTAAATTGGAATTTCATGGCACACAAATATACTACCTTAAGTTGTATAAAATGAATACTCATTGAATTCAAATTTACATAGCACATTTATTAGTCTATTTTTCATACTTGATCTTGTATGGTGATTAATGAAGTTGGATCATATTTAATTGTCTGTTAATTGGTAGCCCAAATTACAGCAGTAAATAAATTGAACCTGAATAGTGAATACATGGTTTAAGCAACATACCGTAAATCTGGAAATTTTTGATGTAGATAAATTTTTAGCAAGTTTGCGAGTTCATTACATTCGCAAAAATATTTTTCTGAAAAATAAATTACCAATAAGAAAATGTAAACAAAGCAGTGGTAATTCGCAAAATTTTGAAACGTAAAAATTAATCAACACCATTTTGACCCGAATTCGCAAAATAAAATCGATGTAAAAATTTCCAGATTTACGGTATATATTTTTCCCAATATCATCAAAAAGCCGATAACTTTTTCCCAATTTCCAAAAAATGGCGTTTCCCAAAATAGGCTGATAAATCCCTGATAGAAGTTATTAACAAGAACATTTTGAAACTTTCTCATGAGTTAAAAAATTATGTCATAAGAAGATGAATTTGTTTCAATATATAATATTGAAGTGCATCTATTAACAGAAAGAAAAAAAAAACAACACTTAAAGTGAACACGGTTTTATTAAAGAATTGATGTTTTCATCAAAGTGAATTTCATTCTGTTTGACCAAAAAATTATGTAAACTTAAAGTATATAACAAATCATGCTCATAACAAAACAAAATGGTCTATTACTGGCACTTCTCTATAAGCATGTTTACTGTATGTTGTAGAAAATAGGTGAAAATACTATTGAAAAAGAATTAATGATTATCAAGGTTGTGAAGGCCCAAAGTTTATTGTTTTATTCTAGAAACATTTAATTATAACAATGCTGCCAAAATACCATTCCTTTGTTATACCCTTTGCTACTAAAACAGTAAATTTATATTTAGATTACTGTAGACATACTTTTTTCCACGGGGTCATAATTCTGCGGAATCTCAATTTCTGTTTAATCCCCAGGTAGAAAATTACGTGGATTTCTTAGACTGTCAGTATGTGCCTTACATTTATATTAAGTACGCTTGGACAAATTACTGCGGAAAATTTGTGACCATGTACATAGCGTACATTAATACCACACGGAAAAAAATACTTTTACAGTATTTGCTAACAATATGTAGAAGTACAACAAAGTTCTATCTTTTAAAAAATATCAAGATTAATCAGTCTCATAGTAAAATTGGTATATGATAAACATTTCTATTTTACTTCACAGAGCTGTTTGATATGAGTGAACCACCTCAGAAGAAAAGAAAAACCATCTTAGATTTTTTCCGCAGAAAAGAAAAAGGTACACTGTGATGATTGAGACATTTAGATTAAATGATGACCATATTTAATTATACCACCAACTTACAAGATAAATATGAAATACAATACTTTTTTTAATTCCATAATTTTCTTTGAAGTGTTAAATTTTCTGATTAATGTTTAGTTTCTATTCTTAGTTTCAATTATAATTACATTAACTAAAACACCTAATCAATGTTAGCCAATTTTTTTTATTACAAAACATATTTGAATTCACTTGAAATTTACATGTCAATTCTGCAAAATAACTGAATAAAAAAATAAGGGCAAGATTTTATTCACTTTTAATTTATGGAATTGTATAATGGATTTAATTTTAATCATGTAGTGTAAGAAAAAAGATGATTGCCTTTAAAAATGTCAGTTACTGAGACGTAGGCAACCCAATTTCTATGATGCACGGTTATTTTTTTTTCTTAATCAAATACTGCATTATACATGTTATACACTTACTGTTAATTAAATTATTATGTGATGAAGAAAAAAGGTTATTGGAAATCATTGAAATCATAATTATGTTTCAATGAGCTTTCCTGATCACAGTTTTTCCAATGTCCTTCTGTCTGTTTGTAAACATTTCATATTTTTTTTATTCTTCTCGTGAACCACAGGGCCAGTTTTAATTTCACTTTCCATAAAAAAATCCTTGGATAAAGAGATTTTGAGTTTAAAGGTATTAAAAAATAATGACTTTTTTAAAAAATCAAGCACTATTTGGCCAGAAAAACTAAACCTTTAATATGTAGAAACCTCCTCAGGCAGTGTAGATTGGGAGGTCAACATGACCACTACATTGCCAAAAATTTCAACTTATTACCGCTACATTTTTTCAGATTTTCGACCGATCATTACCGCTACATTTTTCCGGCCAAAAATAACTCATTATCGCTACATATTGAATCAGCCCAAAACAACTCATTACCACTACATATCGATTTAGCCAGGTATGGTTCGGTATATGAGTTCTAATCAACAGAATTCACGCACTATCTAATCAGAATGAGTATCTTTATAAAAATAACTGCAGTCGAAATTTAATTATTTAGCGTCATCTAAACATTATGACCACAATTGAGAAGTTTGTTACAAATCAATGGAATGCCAACTTATCGATGGTTATAAATTTAGAAAACAACAATATGTCAAGCAAATGGCTTTCAAGGCTTTAGCAATAGTGTAAAAACATTTGACAAAACTTAGAATTTTATCTGTGAACAGTGCTTGATTTTAATTTTTTTGTGTTTTATGAAATAAAATTGATTTTAATAATAAAAAAAAACCATCATGCTCAAAGTCCTACTTTCACCTCCCCGTGGTGAGCAGGGGAAATGGGTCTTATGCATGTATCGGTTGTACTGTACATGCATATGTGGCTGGCTAACGAAAGTAGCGGTAATGTATACTTTTTTATGTAGCGATAATGTAAGTTTTTTTGTAGCGGTAATGACTATGTAGCGGTAATGAAATTTTTGAAAATGTAGCGGTAATGATACGCGCCCCTCAGGTTAAGTTTTGTATAAATTGTGACCCTTGGGGATAGATGGGAAGACAAATATTTATGTAGGAGTACATCATAAAAATCTTTAAATAATCTTCTCCTCAAGAACAGTAAACCCATAATTGGTCATATCTTTATGGAAGTGTCCAGTGGTTTTAATACTGTTTAATTAATCCTAGGGATTAAAATGGGGCTACAGTTGGCAATCAGAGTTATTCCCCATTCAGAGCTAGCTACTCTGGTGGACATCGTGGCTTGCTGGTGTCATCAACTTGACATGCAGCCAAAGTTTATCTAACATCCACACATCTGGGAGGAAGTAAACCCTATGTTAATTATAGATGCTATATTTGGAATGTTATTTTTATGATAATTTCTAAACCCTGCCTGTTTCCTTTGAACAACAGACTTTGATAATCACTTCCTGAGATGAAATTGTGTCAGTAGTAGAAAAACAAAATGTTTGGGTGGTTCTCAGAGCAGGGGGCTTTTTATCTGAGCTGGCTTTTATTTAAAGGTAAAAAAGAGACAGGTACAAATATGGAGGAGAAGAGGGTACCTACTCAAAGTCATGGCACATCCCAGTAAGTACTCTGTCAACAGAATCTTGTTGAAATTTTTCTATGAACTGGTTTTTGTTTTGGTGATATTTCCCGTTATTCTAAATTCACATACACATTACATGTACCATAATTTCAGATCTGTCAACTCAGAGTCGGGGAAAAACAAGGCCACCCTATTGGATAAAAGTTCTGGATTCAGTAACAGTGGCACAGGTTAAGTGGAAAGGTTTCTAAATACATGTACATAACAAAAATTAACTTTTTAAAATATTTTTTTTGTTTTTACTCCTTACATTCATGTTACTGTTATTAATTATAATAACTTCCTGCTTTCTGTTATTGATATTTTTAAGAGGTTTAATATGCAATGTAGTTTGAACTTTATTGTCTTTTTCAATAGAGCTGAAGAGTTCCAATACTTAAAGGAACTGTGTGGTACACTTTAATGACTATATATGATGTTGTACACTTCTTCTGAAACACATTTGCATAAACAAAACACTTAGAATATATGTTTAGTAAGAAAAAGGGCGTATAAAGCGTGTACAATCCCCCGCTCTGAGACAAATGTTTCTCAATTTTCAAAAATCACAGAAAAGTTATATTTTTATAAAATTATGTTCTCAGTAATCAGTCATCTTCAAAACATTTTATTATTTTATTTTACTGAACAACTTAACATTTGATAATCTTTATTTCAAAGTTGACAGTTAAGCATATGTAGTGGAAAATGGGTTTAATAGAGCTATAAAAAACGAATTTTGAACATGATTGGGTCAAGTCTCCATTCTTCGTGAACACTTAAATGTTGGAAACGTAAATGTGAAATCTATTTCATTTGTCCAAAAATGGAATCTAAACCCATTCTATATGAAAATCGAAAATTTCTGAAAAAATTTACGCTTCAACAAACCCTTTCATTTAAATCATACTGACAGACGACAATTATGCATATACTTTGTAGCTAGTGGTTAAAGCAGTTGGTCTTGGACCAAACCTGCGCTATGGAGAGAGTTCGAATCATATGTGAAGCTTTTTCTTTTTTGATTTCAAATGTCTTAAAAACATGAGTGAAAAATAAATTATTAATAAACTATTAAAACAATGAAATACATGAATACATGAATTAGATGTGTAAAAGATTATATAAACCATAACATTTTGAAAAATACTACTTTTAAAATTGAGAAATGTCTTTTTTCAGAGGGGTGGCTTGTCCTCGTATTGTACGCCTCCATTCTTTATATATTTTACTTTGAATTAAACAAGAGATTTTCATAAATGGATAACTTTTCCTTTTATTAATTTAAGATTATAGTTCCATCAGATGTTCATGGGCAAAAAACTCAGCATGCATTACCAGGGGTTTTTGAAAGATATCTATGAATGAAAATTCCTTTTAAAGAAAATAATAATAAGTATGATCCAATTCTCTGATGGACATATTTTGCACCCCCATGATACATGATCGTGTTTTATTGTTTATATCATATTGCCGTACCTTGCCATAAAATAAATTTAATTGGTAATTTTAGATCATGCAAGTAGTATCAAGAAAGCCCAGATTCCCGTGGGCACCCAAAGCACATTTGTACCAAGTGGGACCTCAGGTGCAGGCACCTCAACAGCTGGGACCTCTGTGTTAGGAGGAACCTCGGTAAAACCTGGCACCTGTCGCTCTGACTCCCAGACCAGTGACTATAGTGATGGAGACCCGACACAGGAATACTCCCCAGATCTGTTTGAGTAAGTTATACTGTATGTTGTACCTTACAGAATACTGTACTAAATAGTGACCCTA